>NW_027464625.1:880000-1100000 GCF_043290135.1 Rhipicephalus microplus | reverse complement strand
CTCAATTTATAAGCACATTTCAGTAGAAATTAACTCACCTTTACTAGTCTCAAGAGGCGTTTGTCACAGGGAACAGTGATCTCTCACCCTATAATTGACATATATGTCTACGTTGTAGTCTATTGTAAAACATTTTATTGTGTCTCACATATATGTTCCGACTATAGCAACGGTTTCACACAGCGATCACAACGAAAGACAAGCGTGAGGCCTAAAGAGCTTATCCCCTAAAAAGTCAGTTTCGCCACAAGGGTGAAGGAATCAGATAGTCACACGCAGAACAACAAGCAGCTAGATACTTGCAGCGCGCCGCCGAAGCACAAAGCAGTACGCTCGAAGAGCATGCAAGGGTATACACTCGACAATGTGTAAACAACGGTCACAGGTGTAACGCATTCGTGTTTGAACGTTGAAAGTGTTGACAATGCAGAACATGACACTTTTATATAAAAACATTTCTGTTTCTCCTAAACTGTAGTGTGTAGAGACATTTCTCTGCATCTCCTGCCATGTGGTGGCGTCTCACGCAATACGTGCATAGATGTACCTAGATTTAGAAGCTGTACAATAAAAAAAAATTGTTTTCTACCTGTTATCTTGTACCCTTATTTGCCCCATATATATGCTCAGTCACGTAGTACGAGGCTGTTATTCTAATGTAATCAAAGAAATTAAACATTGTCTAAACTTGGCAATAGACTGTCACGACCATGGCATAATATACTGCGGCATCTACGAGTCATCTGACAACATAGGCGGCTTAGCAGTTGCCTAGTTGGAAACACTAGAAAAACATTCATAGCCAGCAATCGCAAATATTGCGAGCCTTAGTATCTGCTCACTATAGAATGGTTGTCGCGGAAGCAGGAAAGCACGCTAAAGATTAGCAAATGGATGCATTTACTACCTCTACTAACTGTTGTGTTAGTGTGCTCTACAGAACTGCACTGTTCCTTGCCATATTTGACAGCTTTTTAAATAGGTAAATTCCCCTTTACATGCACAAAACGAGCATTAAAAAGCAATAATTTTGAAGTAAACTGTCCTTTGAAGCGTTATTGACGAGGTACATTTCGAAAATAACGGACACAAATACATTTATACGAAAGTTCTACAATTGTGGTTTGTCATAAAGGCTAATTAGCTGTAAAGCCACTTGTACAAATGTGATTAGGGGGAAACAATTTGTTGCGCATGCCTATGTAACACGCGTGCCTCTTCAAACTGTGCACACCAATCAGTAAGAGCATGTTAGCTGGCCTGTCATTGCATAAAACTGCTTCGGCAAAAAAAAGATACCTTTCACAGAAGGTAGACGGAAACTACTTCGATGCGTCGAATGAAACTTCGCGTATGTCATTCCGTATGTCTTTTCATATTTGTATGTCATTCAAAAACGATATTTGCTGTCACAGATGCGTATGCCGCCATGCAGTGCGAACGTACACCGTGCCGCACGAGATAACAGCTTTTGTTGAACTACGTCACTGATTTTTGTTGGCTTTGCGAAAACAGAATGTGAGGCGAAAGCTCCAAAGTGTTATCCGTTTTTTTCTGAGCATCCTTTATAATCATGAGGAGCAAGATAGCAAGCACGACACGCATTTGCAGACGGGCACAGGTAAACACCCGTGGGAAAGGTTTCAGCTGGGCAACGTGCACAGGCTTGCTTTTTCAAATATTGACTTCGGGCTAATAGGGACTCGAAGAAATAAATGGGCAAGAAGAAACACGTGAAAGAATAAAGTGGGAAAAAAAGTGCGCGCGTACGTTAAGCTCGATAATTGTAACATGCACCCTTATCACGCCAACTCTTAAACGTACCTACGTTATTAGTCTTCCTTTTTTTTATGTTTCCCGAGTCCGACAAAAATAGATATAAAAAGCTGTCATTTCTCTGTTCTAAAAGTGTACGTTTCTCGCTTATACAAGAATCGATTGATTGATTGATATGTGGGGTTTAACGTCCCAAAACCACCATATGATTATGAGAGACGCCGTAGTGGAGCGCTCCGGAAATTTCGACCACCTGGGGTTCTTTAACGTACACCCAAATCTGAGCACACGGGCCTACAACATTTCCGCCTTCATCTGAAATGCAGCCGCCGCAGCCGGGATTCGAACCCGCGACGTGCGGGTCAGCAGCCGAGTGCTTTAGCCACTAGACCACCGCGGCGGGGCTATACAAGAATTGAAGAAGTTGCGTGGTTGCCTCGTTTGAGATGCGGAATTAACGCTGTTCGTCACTTTTTTTTTTGATGAAAACATTCGTATGCTTTCAGATGGCTGCGGGACATGTAATGGCAGACTTGTGTTGTGAGTACATGCACGTATGTTTGTGTAACCCTGTAACGGCCCACTTCTGGGCTAACAGTATAAATAAATGAAATAAATGAATGAACTTTAAAACACTTGTCCTACTATAATGTCACGCGTTAGAGATGATAAAGAAGGCTGCAGTTGGGATGTGAAAGACGAAACATTTTACTGCGAGACCGGGTCTCTCTCCGTGCTCATGAATAATCGAAGTGGAGCAGAATAATGTTTGTGCTTGTTTCGTACTGACGTGCGCGATAAAGGCAAGGTAGCCGCGGCTCAACGTGAATCATTCCACCTGGCTCGCGCATTTGAAAAATGAATTACCTCTGAGTAAACAGTAGGAAATACTTTATGCAGATGAATTCGCAGGACTCGGGCCTGCGCAAATGTTGTGACCGCGAGCGAGCTCACGAATAAAACTGCGCTTCACGGGACTGGACAGGTGGGCGGCGATAACGCCAACTTCAATCAGCCGTGGTCTTCCGACGAGCTCGACTGTCTACACAGTTTGCTCCTCTTCTCCCCCCCCCTCCTTTTTTTTGAGAGTGATACGTAGTGCCACTATGAAGCGCTTAGGCGCATCGCGCACGGAATTGAGGTTTAATGCAGGAATGTATTATTATCCAAAAACGATAAGCTTTTATTGTTCGTCGATCCGTTCCTGGAACAGAATAACACATCTCTGTCGGGACAGAGTAGAAGAATAAATAACAATGAATACCTAGAATGTTATTTCACTGATATATTGAAATTTGTTCCGAAAGGAAACGTCCTGTGACCTAGAGTATATCCTTATCGTGACTGCTAGGCACCTCCTTCCTTCTTGCAGCTTCGAGTACTTTTGCAATGATTTCGTTATTTATATGCACTCACACACGCACGCACGCACATGCACGCACACGCACGCACGCACATTTCTCGAATAGGAATGGGAACACTTATAAACATACGCCCATCATTTGTGGCACATGGCCGTTTGTTGATGCGGTTGATTGATTGATATTTGGGGTTTAACGTCTCTGAACCACCATATGATTATGAGAGACGCCGTAGAGGGCTCTGGAAATTCGGACCACCTGGGATTCTTTAACATGCAACCAAATCTGAGCACGCGGGTCTACAGAATTTCCGCCTCCATCGGAAATGCAGCCGCCGCAGCCGGGATTCGTTCCCGCCACCTGCGGGTCAGCAGCCGAGTACCTTAGCCCCTAGACTACCGCGGCGGGGCTTTTGTTGATGTGATGAGTGCGCTTGCTTTGTATCCATGTCTTCGGAGAGGGTATAGGAGTGGGTACCTCCTATATTAACAAATCTTTTCTTTTGATGATCGCACGCATGCACAGGAGCGCTTGCAGTTGGTTCTCATGACGTCATTGAGTCGTCACGTGGGGTCGCGGTATTTCTCAAGCTATGTTTTGGTTTGCCACCACAGCCGTAATGCATGAGTTTATTCGCCATATAGTTAACGGCTCCGAGCGTTAAAAAGCCCATGCAGGATGCTCATTGTCACCCCGATTTGCCACTATGCTTAAATTATTTAGACTACATTTAAGCCGAAGTAACAATGCTATATGTGTTGCAGAAGCACACACAAAAACTTATCGCTCTCATGGAATAATTAATTATTTAGCAGAGCTTTAGAGAACTCAACATGGTAAAGCATCACCTTCTCAGAACGCTACTGTTTTGAGCAGGTGAATTATTCAGCATCCGAGGTATACTGAATAAATAATATTTAGAGTACCTCTAGTCACAGCCACTGTCACTCTTGTTTTGTCGCGAGGTGGAATAATCTCACCTTGAAACCTTTTACACGATACAACCTCTTCGGTTAGACGAAGCCTTGTTCCGAAGTTTGTTGCACGTAATTTGTATAGACGAGTAAGACTGGTAGACACACCGTGCATTATTTATCACAACCCTGGTCCTGTGGTGTAGGCTATTTTAGAGAATATACTTTAGTGAGAAACCCACCAGCTATTACAGCAACGTTCACATCCCTCGACAGCCCACAAGGCAGTGAAAGCCCTGCTGTGTTTCCTGAGATAGACAGGCTTGTGTGAACGCCTCTGACATGCGTTGGAGTTCTGCACGCTGCAGTGAAATTGCTGTCAGTCTCTTTTTTTTCCCTCTCTTCCCTCTTTCTCATCTTTCTTGTCCTCTTCGCTAATCCCCCAGTGTAGGGTTGCCAACCGGATGTCTTTTTGGTTAAGCTCCTTGCCTTCTCCCTTTTGTTGCTTCGTTCCTTCCTTCCGCCAGCTCTGCTTCATGTAGAGGGCTCTATTTGTTGTTAATATTTTTACTCATGACCATTTTTTCCTAAAGCGTTTCTCCGTCTCAGTACAAACAATCTAAGAGGCCGTTTGTGCGTGATTGCTTGCGAGAAAAATTGTTTTCTTAATAATATCATCAAGTGACGACTTTTCTGTCTGGTATATTTCTTGTTTTACCGCACCATTCGCGCACCGTATTTTGCAGGTTGTCAAACCAACTAGCCCAACAATTCACAATTCTGACTCTCCGTCGCATTGATCTTTCCGTGGACGTACCTGGCCAATATCACCGTTGTGCTGAAGCTTATCTGTGCTCTGCCCAAGTATGTTTGATCTGCTGATATAGCGTTAAGCACGAAACATACGAAGCGTTTTTTCGGTGTTTCCCGGCGTTTCGTACGCTGGCGCCATTCGGCGTCGACGCTACCGGTGAAGGTGGCCGAAACGTCCACTTCTGGACTATTCAGATATCTGCAGCGCCGGCGCCGACGCCGGAAGCGAGTCGATGGATGAAGAACCATTCAGAGCATGGCTGCCAGAGACTTCCGCTACGTATTAACATGAACGCTGCTGCCAAAATGGCTGCCGCCCGCCTCGGATCTCGTCCTGTGTCAAATTAAGTCCTGCGTCGGTACAGGAAGTGGACTCGAACCACCTCTTGTGGACATTCCCCGGGCTACAGGCGACACGTTGGTGCGACCTGAGGCGTGCGGAATTCAGCACACCAGGGCGCCTGACTAGCAGTGATGGACATCCTGCCCCTTCTGGACTTCATAAAGGAAACACAGCCGCACAATTTTGTGTAATGTGTATTGATGCCGTAGGGCAAACTAACCCAATTATAAAAAAGTGTGAACACAAGAATTGTCTTGGCGCCCAAAAGCAGGCCAACAAATGCCCACTATGTGCATACTGTTTCGTAGGGATTGTTTATGAAGCGCAGCACAAGATACCATTGAATACGTAGGCATCACAATAACGCTCAAATAAAAAAAAGTTACCGACAGAGCATTTCGTACAGATGACTGGCCAGTGAAGTGCAAACATGGAAGGAAAAAAAAAGCTAATTGTGAGCGTCACGTTACTCACGTAATAATTTTACAGCCCCGTCATAACAAAAATTGAAACAGCTCAATGGAGGGTTCCGTGGCTTCAGCATTCCGTGACCTCAGCAAATTGGGCATTTGCCCAATATTTGTAGGACATGCGGCCTATAGAAGTTTACGGGAAAGCTGTTATGGTAGAGGTTTGCCAGTAGATATGTGCGCTCTCTTGTTGAGCGAGATGGAACTCACACTATGGCGCCAGGTCACAACCACATCGGTAGCCGAGGTGGCCGGAGCTGTAATGTGACACCGAAGTGAACCTCCTGTGGTAAGCGGGGTTTCTGAGTTTAGGCAGAAGAGGGACGGCTGTGCAAGTGGTTAGGCGCAGTATTCTTGCCTTTCCAGTAATTTTCCTTGATTTACCTAAAATTAAAAAAATAATTCTGTTATTGTAACGATTGTTTTCTTTTTGCCAGTTTTTTTCTTTTCGTTTTCCGAATCTTCATATTTTCTTATCTAACAGACAGACAGACAGACAGACAGACAGACAGACAGACAGACAGACAGACAGACAGACAGACAGACAGACAGACAGACAGACAGACAGACAGACAGATAGATAGACCGATAGACCGATAGACCGATAGATAGATAGACCGATAGACCGATAGACCGATAGATAGATAGATAGATAGATAGATAGATAGATAGATAGATAGATAGATAGATAGATAGATAGATAGATAGATAGATAGATAGATAGATAGATAGATAGATAGATAGATAGATAGATAGATAGATAGATAGATAGACAGACAGACAGACAGACAGACAGACAGACAGACAGACAGACAGACAGACAGACAGACAGACAGACAGACAGACAGACAGATAGATAGATAGATAGATAGATAGATAGATAGATAGATAGATAGATAGATAGATAGATAGATAGATAGATAGATAGATAGATAGATTTGCGGGGTTCAAGGTCCCAAAACCGTCAAATGATTATTAGAGACGCCGTAGTGGAGGGCTCCGGAAATTTCGAACATATGGATTTCTTTAACGTGCACCTAAATCTGAGCCCACAGGCGTGAAGCATTTCCGCCTCCACCGAAAATGCAGCCGCCGCAGCCAGAATTTAATCCCACTACCTGCGGGTTTGCACCCGTTCCTTCATCTTCTAGTTACGTTTAGAGCAGTAGCGGTTTTGATAAGCCTTGCACTGGGGATTCCCTTCTTTAACCCGGCTAGAAGACTTGCGATACAGGAAAACTGGAGGAATGCAAGTAAAGGTAGCAGACATTGAAGTGTACAAGTGACATATCAAGGCTGAAATCAGGGAAGGTAATATTGAGGGCTCGTCATTTTGACAAACGGTCAATGAAAACCAGGTGGTAATACAGCCAAGGAATCAGTAGGGGATGTTAGTTGTGCTGTTGCAGTGATTTCAATATAGATGCAAAGTAAAGTGAACCAAAAAACGCCAGGCCTGAGTGGAACGCGCACCACAGTCACAGCGAAAGCTGGAAGAGAGGCCTTTCAGAGCTTTTTATAAACACTCTTTGTGTAACTGCTACAAGCACACTTGCTGGGTATACTCACTATGCCATAAATAATCAAAATTTTTGTGCATTCCCTATGCTATCCTTCGTCATTCTTCTGAGAAGCGTGGTATCCGCTACACGCTTGCTAGGATTTTTGTGCAATTTTTTATGCTGTGGTTGACAAGGAGAAATAAATATGCCGTAAGTGGGTATGCGCCGCAGTTATTAGGTGATCAAGGACAAGTTTTTTGATGGATTAGAGCATTGGATGGCCCACTCGTTACGTAATTCACATTGTCTGACACCTGGTTGTTCCTTTAGTCTTCTAAAACGCTTTATTACTCATATGAACGCGATTCTTTGTCCGACATAACGCCTGCCGGCCAGTTCAGAAACAAGTTCAAAGCACCGGCGTGCCTCAGTGGTAACACAGTGTCGACAGCTACCAATTTTCGCTCAATGGGAAAGGTTCAAAGAAAGAGTCAAGTATAAGGCAATTAGTATTTCATGCGAAATAGCGCAAAGAAAAAAATCTGAAAAGCGCTATCTTTATGAATTACTTCATAAGCTCCATACTTTTGAAAGTCAACAGCTGGGATTATACGGGGACGAGATAAATGTGATTCGAGCACAGATACAAAAACATGATACAGATTTATACAGAGGAGCTAAGATTAGTTCCCGTGTTACCCATTTCACTGTAGAGGAACCCACTAAAATATCCCTCGGGGATGAAAAGAGATATGCACTTTCTAAACAGATACTGGAAATTGAGTCACGGGGTTCCCTTTGCACAGAGACATGTGAAATAAGAGCCGCATTTGAAGATTATTACAAATGTTTGTTTACCGCGGCTGAGCTTCAGGAGAATTTTGATGAAGAAGCTAACCACTTCATTGCCCTTGTGCCTCAGTTACAAGATGATGATAGACTCCCTGTAGAGGGGCCAATAACCAGAGAGGAAATTAGATTTGCAATAACAACGTTGCAGAAAAACAAAACTCCTGGCCCAGATGGCCTTAGTGGCGAATTTTACATAGCTTTTCAGGAACTTCTGATACCTTTCCTTGAGCAACTTTTTAAAGAGGCTTATGACCGTGGTTAACTTCCTCCTTCTTTCTATCAGAGCCATACAACATTAATGCCAAAAAGTGCTGATCCTAACGCATTACAGGGAGTTAACGAATACAGGCCTATATCGTTATGTAACGTTGACTACAAGATATTTGCTAAATTGTTGACAAATCGGCTACAGACAGTGATTACTAAATGCGTAGGTGACCACCAAACATGTGGAATTCGTGGTCGCTCTATACAAACATTCATATTGCACGTTCAGTTCTTGAGTGTATAGATGGTAGCATGGACCAAGTAGCCCTCCTTCATATAGACCTTGCAAAAGCATTTGATAAGGTACAGCATGCTTTTTTGTTCCGGCTCCTGAGACACCTGCAGTTGGGTGATGTACTATACAATGGTATTTCACTCTGTTATAAGAAGTGCACAACTAGGCTAATTGTAAATCGCACACTTTCCAATATAATAGAGTTAAATTCATCTGTACGTCAGGGATGTCCGCTGTCACCTTTGCTTTTTGCAATTTATCTGGAACCATTATGTTTAAATGTGCTTCTAGAGTCCAGCATAAGAGGCTACCGATATGATGCTGAGGAAGTTAAAGTTCTAGCTTATGCAGATGACATTGCCTTCTTTTGCGCTGATAAACCCAGCGTTCAAGAAGCAGTCAACACTTTTTTACGTTTCTGTGAAGCCGCTGGCGCCAGCATAAAGTTTGATAAAAGTAGTGAATTCTGGCTAGGCATGTGGGCTACAACTCCTTCGGTCTTCGCGAATATTCATTGGAATGCGACTCCTATGAAATACCTTGGTGTGCCTCTCGATAACTATCGTAACAGCGGCCCACACTGGACCGCTGCGATAACTACGATCCGCCGAAAGGTGGCAACATGGCACGGACGGGAGTTTTCCATTTTTGCCAGAGCGAAAGCGTGCAATATATTCCTTGTATCGAAGCTTATTTATATTCCGCAGGTGTTGCATTGCTCTCGGGTACACATTCAAGCCTTTCATAGGATATTTGCCTGCTTTATTTGGAGCTCTTCCTGGGAACCCATGAGAAGAGACAATCTTTTTCTTCCACTCGAAAAGGGTGGCCTCGGCCTTGTGCATTTGTTCGTGCGACAGTTGGTGTTGCGATTTTTCTACCTCAAGGATGTGTGCCACCCATTTCTATTAGCGGTTCTTCGTAACCATCTATGTTACCACCTTCCTTTTATTCATGTCACAACAAGCGTTGCTAAGGAATTGCCGTTGCGGGGATTCCTAAAAGAAATTGTTGATACTGTCAGTTTTTTTGAAAGCCAGGTTTACCTTAGAGTATTTGTATACTATTGACAGAACAAATTTAACCGCTGCACTTGTGAATAATCTTTTCCCCGAACCTGTTTATCGAAAGCCATATTCGCTTCTGTCTGGTCACGATGTATTACTTCGTGTACGTAGAATGTGTATATCTCCTTCAGCGAAAACATTTTTCTTTAAACTGCACACTTCCACGCTGCCAGTGAAAACGTGGCTGAATAAAAAATCAATATACGTACCCTGGACAGTGAATTGTAGACTCTGCAACCAACCTGGGACTATAGAGCATTGTTTTATTCATTGTCGTGATGCTTTTTATTTTTGGGACATTCTAAAAAGAACGTTAAGAAAAGAACTTCCAAACACAGCCCATGGTATTAGGTTCCTTCCGTTCAAAAAGAGTCTGTCTGATAGTACTCCTTACGACCTGTTTATGTTGTTAGGACTTTATTCATCATGGAAAAGTCGCATGAACGATAGACACGCCGAGCCACCACGGTCGACGAGATCTGTCTTCCGAGAAGCAGCTGGTCAAGTGCGCAGTGTTGTCGAGACTTTTGACCCCGTTCTGGAGTGGCTTCCCGTTCTTGACGCTTGTGTGTGTTTGCCTGACTCCTGATGAAGTATGTTCTGTGTACTTTACTGGTGATAATGTCATTCATTGATGAAAAAAAGTGGTAGAATACTCTGCTGGCAGGCAGCGAACCTGGGTTCGAATCCTGTTGTGTCTTTGGTTTTTTTATTTCCTGTTTTTTTCTTATTTATTGCGAGACTAATTACGGACATCGGCAGTGGCGGTGGCGGCGGACAACTATACCGCCGCACGTGACCCGTGTTCTGATTTCATAGCAGCTTTCGATTTAAAACAACTTGCCCCCAGCAGGGAACGAGCAAGCAATATTCATATTACGCGACCGGTGCTCCTACGAATGGAGCTGCGGCGGCAGTCAAGACCCTCGTCTAGGTCTTAATCGTCGTTATTACGATCACGATCATCGTCAGCGGACTTATAATCAGCCTGATTACGCCAACTGCAGGGCAAAGCTGTTCCGGCAATAAAAATGGTTCTGTGCTTGCTGCTGCCGTGTTGTACTAGCGAACTTCTTAGTCTCATCGGCCCACCTAACTCTCTGTCTCCTCCTCGCAAGTTTGCTTTGTCTTGGAATCTAGTTACGTTCCCTTAATGCACATCGCTTATCTTGCTCACGCGCTACGCACCCGGCGCCATGTGCATTTTTTTCTCATTGATTTCAACTATGATTTCCAAAGCGCGTTTGTCTCCTGATCTACTCCGCTCTCTTCCCGCCTCTCAGAGTTACACCTATTACCTCGCTTTCCATTGCTCATCCACTTATGTGCATGCAAGCTTTAGAGTGTCCGTCAGTGCTGCTCATAGCCCTGACAGCGAGTGTGGAATACTCTTCTTTTCACTGGTGCTGTCACGTAGCAAGTGAAACTAACAAGTGGACTTCATATTGATAGGCCTTCGCATGCTTTCCCAAGGCATTTAGTCTGCCGGAAGGAGATCCTCGTTATGACTGAAAGAATGAAAGAAAATTTGAGGGCTCATTTCCTTGTTTGACACAACCTCAACGAAAACAAAAGTATATGTAAACCCGTCGAGAAACGGTGAAAGCAATATATATATATTTATATATATATATATTGCATGACAGCTAACAACGCGGAGAAAAATGTTCTTTTCCCTTCCGGTACTCTTGCTTACATCAAATATTATCAGCGAGGGAGTGGCAAAAAGAGGAAGAATGAGAAAAAGAAAAAAGGGCAACAGAAATACTGGCTGGCACCTCATTGAAACCAGTGCCACAAATGGCCGCTGTCTTTTTCAAATACGGCCCCGCCGTGGTGGTCTAGCGGCTAAGGTATTCGGTGGCTGAGCCGCAGGGCACGGGTTCGAAGCCCGGCTGCGGAGGCTGCATTTCCGATGGCGGCGGAATTGTTGTAGGCCCATGTGCTCAGATTTAGGTGCTCGTTAAAGAACCCCAGGTGGTCGAAATTTCCGGAGCCCTCCACTACGGCGTCTTTCATAATCATATGGTGGTTTTGGGACGTTAAACCCCACACATCATACCAATATTTTTCAAATACGTGTATTTTGCAGTCACTGCATGCGCTGCATGCGTTGGAAACGCAGAGTGACTAAGGTACAACCGACATTTTGTGGTAGCCTTAGGCAACTTCATCTTTGTCATGGCTGCGGTGTCTATTCTCATTTCCGGAATTTTGTTTTGCTAGCTTGTCCTGCTTAGTTAGGTTGCGCGTATTAGGGAATCGAATAGGTCTCGTTGGGACGAAATAAAGTATATTTCTAGATTCACGTCAACACATCTTAGAAAGTGCCTTTTTTCTCCTTTCTTTGAGGTCGCCTTCCCCGCTGATCAGGGTGATCAAACGCCTTACAGGTCATCACGACATTGGCACCAGCCATTTCTAGCGATACCCTGTAGACTCGTTTTCCATAAGAGAGTATTGAGACAGTCCTTGTTAAGTTCAGGCAGCCGACCAATATTGACGAACACTTATGAATGAACACGTTTGGCATTTCTCTTGACTAATACGTGTGTCATAAACTTAAGATTCAGACATGCCGTTAATGAATGAATTGCAACCAACTTCACTCGTTCCAAGGGCCATTCTTCAATTCTCTCTTATTGGAGCCAACTTCTAGCCCTCTATTGATTGGCTTCCAAGGCTCTTGCTCGCTGCTATAAGAAAGCTGTATCAAACCATATCGAGCCCTTCGTTCGATATTCGTGGCCATGTACTACTTCCCGCAGTGCCTTGCGTCGTGACCTCATTAATGTGACGGCGTCTTGGGGTTGGTCTATACTAAGACGTACACCAGCTTCCTGGAATAAATGGGTGGAAATCGTCCGAGAAAATAATGATTACTAAGTTATACGTCCCCCATTCCACCCCCCCCCCAAAAAAAAACGATATGATTGTATGAGACGGGGTCTGTGCATCTGTCCTTGCGTTCATCCATGCATCCGTCCGTACGTGCGTACGTCAAACAGGCGGGTGCGTCCATCCGCGCGTTCCTCCGCACGACTGTCTGTGTGTCTGTCTGTGCGTCGGTCTGTGCGTCTGTCTGTGCGTCCATCCGTGCGTCCATACGTCTGTGCGTCTGACCCTGCGTCCGTACATGCGTTCGTCCGCCCATGTCAGTGCACTCTTGTGTTCTGTATAGTGCACTCACATCGCACAGTACATGCGACCGCCACGGCTGGTATCGAACCCACGACTCTCGGGTCAACAGCCAAGCACCATAAGCATCTTTCCATCACGGCGGACAGAGGTTTGTCCGGTAAAAAAAAAGGGGGGGGGGGAGCTCTAGGAATACAGTAGCTAACTGATACGCGTCGAAAGCAGCACGGCGTAAACCAGTTAATCAATTCAACCCGAATATCTACGTCATTTGTGATAGCCCTCAGACGCCAGTGGCCCCCTTGATACGGTTGGAGACGTAGTTGTCAGCGTAGCCATCGATAAACATCTCATTCGTTAGTCTGCGTGCAGATCATCGAAGTGCAGGAGAGATGATGGGCAATCAGTCGTGGTCCATGCCCCTGCTTTATTTCATCTTTTGTGGCAGCAGCTGTGGTCAGGGTGAGACTTCGAAGTGACGCCTGCACGGAGGAGGTGCACCCTGCCCACATATGCACGCGGTTGAACGCGTGACAACGACAACCCTTTTAAACCACGACAGCCGACAAGATAACAAAATTAAAACAAGGATAATGCAAATACCCAAGACAACAGTTTGTTTGCGAAAAGAGACAGTGCTATAGATGTCTTTTTTTAGTAAGAAAACTTGCTAAGTGAAAAAAAAAACAAGTAAACGTTGCCTTAAAAGCGTAACGTAGGCAGAAATTTACAGCAGGCGACAAATGCGTCGCATATTATCTAACGTTTGAAATGCACTCCACATAACAACATCAAGTTTGGTGTGGGTTTCGGCTTCCAAAACAATATACGACAATACCCTACACTGTGTTGATAGGGTACGTCATAAAATTGCTAGGCAGATTGCTAGTTACGAGCTCTAGCAGCCTGCAGTCTTCTCTCCCTTTCTTTCTTTTCTCTTTATTCTTTGTTTCTATTTTATCCAAGTAATTGATGTAGGTGATTCGTTTCAGCTGATTGCTCGCGTAATTACACCACTTAAGCATGACAGCCTGGCAGGACTGAGCTTTTTCACTCGACTAGCCGCATTAGAAAAGGTAGGGAAACTGTCGAGAGACGTAATTACAATTATTTATTCATCACCTAACTTATTATTACATCGTCATTGTGAGTACCTTTTTTGTGCATATCGGAACATATCTTGCATGATGTGCACGCAAGTTTTTCTAGCATAACCAGTAATGCGATACAACTCAGTCTAGGAGAAGAATAAGACGCTAGAAATCAACTTCAATTTCAATAAACGGAGTTGTTGAAGTATTGTCTCGTGAAAAAGAGTGCCAGTGATTCATTACGATAAAGCTAATATAAAAAAGGAAAGCATTTAGACCAGCCGCATAAAACGTAAAAAAAAAACAGCATATCCACAGAGTGAATAATGATGAGTGGGGTGAAACATCCGTCAGTTCGTCCGCACTTCCGTCAGTTTCTTCTTGCTTCCGTCTGTCCGTGCGTCCGTCCATGCACCCGTCCGTCCATGCGTACATTCGCCCATCCGTCCGTCCACCCATGCGTTCATTCGCACGTCCATCCACGCGTCCATCCGCACGTCCACCCTTGCGTCTGTCTATGCGTCTGTCTGTGCATCTGTCTGTGTGTCCATCAGTGCGTCCATCGGTGCGTCCGTTCGTCCGTACGTCTGTACGTCTGTGCGTCTGTTCCTGCGTTCATCCATCCGTTCGTGCGTACGTCAAACAGACAGACAGACGACGGGCTTCCGCATTGTGGACAACGTCGGCATCTGCATTGCGGACATTTTCAGTGCGTCTCCCATATACAAACACGTAACATCTACATATGACTGTTGTAATTTCGCACTTGTTCATTGTATAGCTGCAGTGTGCGTTCTCGAGCGTCCTTTGTACTGTGGCGGCGCGCTCAAAGTGTTGAGCCGTTAGTCGTTCTTCGTTTGACATTCTAATTTATTGCTATAGCATTCATTGTTTCGCCTTAGCGGCGAAACTGACTTTTTTTCTTCTGATATTCATTGCATTCAAAATGTCTCAGCAATGGTAACATAATACACGCACTCTCTCAATGAACGCACAACTATCACAGGCACAGCATGTGGTTCTTCTAGGCAATGCGTCTTGTGCTACAGTGATAGAATAATATCTGGGGTTCTACGTCCCAAATTTTTATATGATTTTGAGAGACACCGTAGCGTAAGGCTGCGAAAACTTCGAGCACCTGGTGTTCTTTAACGTTCACCGACGTAGCACGGTAGACGAGCGTCTCTCGTCTCGCCTCCACAAGAATGCGATCGCCACGGGTGCGTGGGACTGAACCCACGACCTTGGTGTCAGCAGCCTTGCACCATAACCACTGTTACACCACGGCGTACTGCTACAAACTATAAATTTTACTCACCTATAAGTTCAAACTGCATAACGCCAACTACCATCCCCTCGCTCGCGGCTCATAATTCGCTTTCGTCCTTCACCGCGCAAACTCCCCAGTCGGTACCGAAACGTACGTACAAACGCAATAATTAACGGTGCGCAATTTCCGGGTCACTCCGACCTGCTGGCCAGATGATGGAGATGCGACCGCGCGTTCCGCAGAACAGAGCACGCGCTAATGCAGCCGCCACGATTTCGCCACATTCTCCGGCCGTCTCTCCCTCGGATACTGCGTGAAGGAGACGGCTGGAGGAGGCGATGTTGTTACGTTGCGTGCCGACAGAGCTTGACAGCTCGAATTACCGCCAGTTGGACGCGAGTGCCGTTTCTCTGCGCTTCTGTTTTTCTTCGGTTAGCAAACTCAGTAGAATGAATGCACCGTATCTACGTCCACCATGTGCTGAGTGAAGGAGTGCCATGCAAATTTTGCGTGAAAGGCGCCAATTCGGCGCGCCGCTTCCGAGGTGGCGACACGTTAGTGGTACCCATGTTTTTTTTTAATACGCTAAATACTGCGACAGCCTGAGTGGCCCTCCAACCACTGGAGATTCTTGATCAATTGTTTTCATCGCTTCAGTAATCACTACGGTGTACACATGGCACTCTCAAAGGCCGGAATCCCTCAATAGAATGTCATGGCGCTGAAGTCGTGCACGTCAGAGAAGCTCCTGCTTTAGTGACAGCTTCTATCCATTTGTGCAAGTTACACTTTCTGTCTATTTTTCTCCGTCTATACCGCATTAACTTAACCTCTGTGCAGGGTAACAAACCGGACGCTCATCTGGTCAACCTCTCCGTCTTTCCTCTAGCTTTCTCGCTTTCTCTTGCTGGTGCTACAAAATACCCTGCTCGATGGAAGCAATAGCCGACAGCACAGCCCATATATTCTATTTCTACGGCGAACATCACGTACCCTTTCAGTTCACTCTAGGCGGAAAGTATAGATTAGGCGCGTCTAAAAAAAATAACATATGTGAATTCTGTGAATACTGAGGAAGGAGAACGAAATTTGGTTATGAGAATATTAGATATCGAGAAAATAAATTATTTCCCTGGCTCTCACGTTTTATTATCGTTTATCGGGTGCAGGCTGGTTAACTTATCCACGCTAATTTTGCTTTTCTCTCTCTCTAACACCCTGCGCACTCTGTGTATTGTTATAGCGTATCTCTCGGCAGCATGACAAAGAGGACCTCGTGAGCACGAGACGTAATGCTAGAATAAAGTGCTAGCGCTGCCATGCTCCCATAGAGCCTCATGCATTATAACATGCCGGGAGAAAGAAGGAAAATTCACTGGAGAAACTGGAACTGATAGGAGAAAAAAAACAATGCAGCTATAGCGAAACAAACGCGCTCTTGCAGCACGTCAAAACTGTAGCAGCGTGCCACTTAGCTAAGCGGGAAGCGAATTAGCCGGGCTGCGAGATAATGTGATTACACGGGGCCTCCGGACATAGTGCATGTGCCCCAAGGAGCAGAAACCGCTCGCATTGAAACAATACCGAATCGAAAGACCAGAGTAAGAAGGCAGCTCGTGTATTAATAGCGCCAGCGGTACGCCATTAGGCTGCAGCTTCAAAACGGGCGCGCCTCTCACTTGGAGAACCTACATCTTGGCGCCCCCGTTTCCGGGTAGACGAAAAGCGTAATGCTTGTACGTGGATGGCGTGTTAAGCCCGAGTATGATTGTTACAGCGCTCATTTCAGCAATCGTTTCGAGCCCTACGCCGTCTCAACGGCGTTGTCGCCAAAGCTTGCTACAGTTTCGAGGTGCCTTGGTGCTCAGTGAAAACATGAGCTTAATAAACACAGTGATAGCCTTCTTCATAAAACGCGCGAAAATGGTAAACTCGGTCACTGATAAAGCTATAGAGAAATTCTGCTATAAACAAATCATCGCTGCTTCTGTTGTTTTTGCATCGTCCTGTGTAATGTGATGTCCGTTTCTGCTGCAGTAATGCACCAATCACTATAGACGGGCGCAAGGACTCCCTTCTTATTAGCGGTGTTTTGGGGCAGAGCACGCACGCATGCAAGCACACACACACACACACACAGTCATATATATATATATATATATATATATATATATATATATATACGCCTTGCTGACGCTCGTGTTTGTAAGAAATCGAGAATGAACTCCGCCGGGCTTAGTAATAGCTTGTTTTTACAGACAATTACATTTCATCAGAACATTTTCTTGTTAGACCAACGTTAACCACAATGGCTTAACAGGCTTCATTTACATGAATATGAATATGAAATGGCGCAGAAGGAACACACAAAATCAATTTTCAAAAAAAAACATAGACACAAAAAAATAAAAAGGATGAATGACTGTGACGCGTGTGACAACCTGGCTTCCGAGGGGTTGTTGCTCGGGTTCTCGTCTGTGCCCACATCTTGGGCGCGGTAAAATTCAGCATAGCCGTTCTCAAGGCTGTTGAATTTTCCCATTATGGTAATTGAGCACGACGATTGCTGGCGTTATGTAAATTGTATTTCTGCTTTTGGCCCCTTGATCAACGGCGATAAAGCTTCGTGATTTGGTTTGAGAAACCGAGCCTGTCGCTTCGAGCAAAACGTGTTTAGAAAGTTGCAAAGTAGGCTGATTGAGCGAAGCCTTCCGTCGCAGCTGTCTTGTAGGTTACCGCTATGATATAGTAAATTAAAGATTGAATAAAAACGCTCTATATTCAATGCATCAGTTTCACTGATATACCAGTTTTAGTTTGTGCAGCGATGACGCTAAACATCTCGATGTGGAAGACACTTATATCGCATACTGGGGGAGCGGCAATCAACCTGTTAGGCCTAACGAGGTAGTGAACTTCTATTCCTTATCCCAGGTCTCTGCGATTAAGAGAAACAAATTTGGAAGTAACACATCCTACGAGGTTTCAAGAAAACTGCGACAATTACTCAATATTAAGTCCAATACCACTAAAATATTATTCAAGAAAGGACACGCCCACTTCAATAAACATACAGCCCGTAAAATTGGGTTGAGAAAAAAGTGGAAGATTTTGTTCAGCCTCATCAACGAGCAAATCATTAAAAAAAAACCTGAAAAAAAACTAAACACTGCAGAGCTATATGAAGCTTTAAAGTTGGTCTCTGGTGGTTCCGCGTCTTTGACATTGCGCCGAAGCCTCGTGGCTGTATAAATAAGAGAGATGAACCAATTGGTTTTGTATGAATATATAAAGACGCAGGCATAAAAAATGAAGCTGTCGAAACGTATGTGCGAGAGTATAATTGTTAGGAACCAATAGAACGCTGCTGTTATAACAGAATAGATAGCCTAAACTATTCAACATTAGCACACAGTTATAATTTAGCTCACCCTATGCGGCGCTAGGTGCACGTAGCCCGTTAAAACCCTCCTACAGATGCACGCTTTGATGCAGACAGGAAGAAGTCTTCGCAAATAAACTTAGCGCAAAAAATTAACACACACAGAAGAATAACGATACAGAGGAGGACGAGCGCGTCTGCGCTGTTCTTTTTCCGTGCGTGACTTTATTTGCGATGTTGGTGGAAGAAATATCCCAGTAGTGTCCTTCAGAAAGGAACAAAATGCGAAGGACGAATTGAACCATTCGTCACTGTACCAAAGAGAACGGGTTGTAAAGGGACGCCGTCGGGACAGGCGCAGCATCGTTGCAGTGAAAAGCGGCTCCCGGAGGCGTCCTCTGTACACCAGCGGACGACAACCATACTGCGGTGAAGCGCACACGTTTCTAGTTCGTAGGGCGGAGATCGTGCACGACCCGAACGAGGCAGAGGCACGCTCGTAACCGACGGAAATAATGGCGACAAGGGTTATGGCCCTCCTGGCGTTTTCTCATGACTCACAATCATAATGCCCAAAATAAAAAATTTGCCTCGTGTAGTCCTTTTCTTACTTTTCTTTTTTTGACTGCTGAAGTGGTTTTTCCGGCCGCCGTATGCACAATAAATCCTCTACGCGTATTAAAACTCGGAAATCGTAACGTATACGTAGGACGCAAGGAGGAACAAAAAAAAATGACGATCCTGCGCGCTCGCTTTTGAAGACTTGACGAAGGAGAACAAAAAGCGCCGTGCACAATACCGGTTGTGTCGTGCAGGAATGGAGTGGAATAATTACCGGCATCACGGAGGAACACTGCACATGTCATGCGGAGAGGGTCTATTCCACTCGCACACAACCAGAGCTTTATTGTTTAAGCGGTGTGGGGTATGGGGGGGGGGGGGTGTTTGATTATTCTTTATGCATGGTAGTGCGTGTGTTTGTATGCGCGCATGTATACATACACACCTTAACTGAACACAATTCCGCCAGGTATGAACCCCCTCCTCCCATGCCTGGGGTGGCCGGGGGAGGGGGTCCTTGCTTGTTATAATTTATTTTTGCTCAATCCTTACACGGATTTTGTAAGAAATAAGTGATAATTTTTTTTGCATTAGAACTTCAATATCGCTCAATTCGAAGAGTCCTGCGGGGCAACTAGGCAATATGACTAGTGCAGAATTTTCATTTAGACTTCTGCTAATTTTAGTTTAAGCCGAATCAGTTCATTTATTAGTGTTCGCTTCCAAGATGTCAAGCTTATTTTAGAGCCTGCTTCAACGTACTGGATCATTTATCTTTGAACAATATTGAGACCATCTTCTTTATAACCCGTTAGGGTGCACCTTTGCAGATCAGATGGTCGTGGCATCGAATGCCGGCAGTGCTTTCAGCATTTAGAAAGTGCAATTCCGGAGCCTGGTGTACTGGAGTTAGATGCACGCAAAACGCCTATCCGTATGTGGTAAGTCAGAGAACATGCTAAAATCCTAGCAAATACTATTATGTTTCGAAGCTTCATGGGCAATACAGTAGCTTGGTATTGCAATGGCTGATCTGTCACAATCTCTCTCTACGCTGGTTATTTCGCAGGCCTCAGCTTGGGTTGACCTTAAGTTTTCAGATAGAAAGTTGAACACGGACGACGATAAGAGACACAGACAGAACAAGTGCATTCACAGATAAGCCAACTTGTGGGATTTCTCTACGAAGCAAGCGATACTGCAAGCAACGGGACGAATGATATCAAGTATAAAACATTCATCCCTGTCATCTGACAAGAGCGCTCAGAACCAGCCAACAATTATAACTGAATTGGATACCTATTGATTCTTCTAGCATGTTAACGTGATAGCGTTAAAACGCTCGTTTTTAAGAAATTCTCCTGTCGGCGTCGTTGATTGTGTGCGAAAAACCATCTTGTGCGTGACAAAAAAATTTAGAAAGATGCCATTAAATAAATATTAAAAAACTTTGGCTTGGAGAGGGGATAGAACTCGGGTTGTTTGCATGACAAGCTGGTGTTCTACAACAGAGCCAGCCTTCCGCTTGTAAATACAGTGAAAATAACTTGCTCTGCTTGTAAATTCAGAAAAGGATAACTTTAATGTTTTACAAACACACACGTCCTGTATATGTATACATGCTTCACAATACAAAATGAAATATTGGTGTAATAATGCGAAGTACAAACGTTCATTGCCATCAGGGGTCAGAACATCTGATTGTCATAATGGCTGCAAGGTTTTATCCGATCACCTTCTACACACGGCACGCGCATCACTGCGCCTATTCCTTAAAGGTCACGTAGTGGGTGCATAGCAAGCTCGAAAAGAATTCGTGCACTAAGTCTTTCAAGCACGCACTAGGGACAGGAGATTGCTATCACATTCAACTCTTCAAGGCGAAGCTTAAGGGTCTCCCAATTTTGAGGGTGAATGCTTCTTAGGGTTGAACCTTGTCCCTCGATCGGCCCGACAGGCGCTGCAGCATGTGCTCCCTCCCTGCGCGATCTGCCTTTTCGACAGCGAAGACGAGAAAGCACTCGCTCCCGCCGTGCGCTCTGGGTTTGAGTGGAGACCGCTAGGAGCGCTGCTTTGTCGCTCGCCTGTACGCAGATGATATAGTGCTAATGGCCAACAAGGAAGATTTGAAGAGATTGATGGACATCTGCGGTAATGAGGGAGATAGGTTAGATTTTAGATTCACTAAGCAAAAATCAGCAGTCATGATTTTCAATGACAACGAAGGTAGTGAGCTTAGAATACAGGAGGTCACGCTAGAGATAACAGATAAATACAAATATCTGGGCGTATGGATAAGCAATGGGACCGAGTACCTGAGGGAACACGAAATATACGTGACGACTAAAGGTAACAGGAATGCAGCAGTCATGAAAAATAGGGCACTGTGGAATTACAATAGGTATGATGTTGTGAGAGTAATATGGAAAGGGGTCATGGTTCCTGGGCTGACGTTCGGCAATGCGGTCTTGTGCATGAGATCAGAAGTTCAACCAAGATTAGAAATTAAGCAACGTGGAATAGGTAGGCTTGCTTTAGGAGCTCACGGGAATACACCAAATCAGGGAGTACAAGGTGATATGGGATGGACATCATTTGAGGGCAGGGAAGCTAGCAGCAAGATAAAATTTGAGAAGCGATTGAGAAAAATGGGGGAGGAGCGTTGGGCTAGGAAGGTTTTCAGCTACTTGTACATGAAGAATGTCGATACAAAATGGAGGAAGCGAACCAGGAAATTGACTGGTAAATACTTAGAAAACAGCAGGTGGCCAAACCAAAAAGAACTATCAGTTAAGAAGAAAGTGATGGAAACGGAGACTGACATGTGGAGAATGGGCATGATTAAGAAGTCCGCACTAGAGATCTATCGAGCTTTTAAGCAGGAAATTGCCAAGGAAAGGATCTATGATAATACTCGGGGTAGTTCTCTACTGTTTGAGGCCAGGACGGGAGTACTGCGAACCAAGACATATCGGGCCAAATACGAAGGGGTAGACACAGTATGCAGTGCGTGTGGAGAGGAAGAAGAAACTGCCGAACACTTGATAATGTTATGTAAAGGACTTCACCCTATGGTTCAGGATGATGGCGCAGAGTTTTTCAAAGCACTGGGGTTTAGGGACCGGGTGGGCAAAATAGACTTTAAGCGGGTAGACTTAACTAGAAGGAGGTTATGTGATTGGTGGCTAAAGTCAAGGCACGAGTGAAAATTAAACCCTTCACTGCAAAGTACGAATCCTCAAACTCACTTTTTAAAGAAAAATAAATAAATCTAGTTTTTGGTTCGTTAAGTATTACGGCTTGGTGGCGCTAGCCACCGCCCGATCTAAAGGGTACAGCCATATCCATCCATCCATCCATCCTGGGTTTGGCGTTCTGCAATGCGGTCTTGCGAATGAAATTGGAAGTTCGAGCAAGATTCCAGATTATACAACGTGGTATAGGTATACTTGATTTGGGAGCAGACGGGAATACCCCAAATCAGGAGGTACAGGGAGACATGGGATGAACATCGTTCGAGTGGAGGGAAGCTAGCAGCAAGATAGAATTTGAGGAGCGATTGAGAAAAATGGGAGAAGAGCGTTGGGCTAGGAAAGTTTTCAGCTACTTGTACATGAAGAATGTGGGTATTAAGTGGAGGAAGCGAACACGAAAATTGTCAAGCAAGTATTTAGACAACAGCAGAATACCAAGCCAAAAGAAAACATCGGGTAAGAAGAAGGTCAATGAAGTAGAGAGAGACATGTGGAAGATTTGAATGCTTACGAAATCATCACTGGAGACCTACCGTACCTTTAGGCAAGAAATTGTTAAAGAAACGACCTACAATAGTTCTCGGGGTAGTTCTCTGCTGCTCGAGGTCAGAACTGGAGTATTGCGGATGAAGACGTACCAACCAAATACGAAGGTACAGACACATTATGTACTTCGTGTGCAGAAAAGAGGGAAACGGCTGAACATTTGATAATGTTGTGTAAAGGGCTTCACTCTATAGTCCAAGATAATGGCGCGGAATTTTTCAAGGCATTGGGGTTTAGGGACAGTGAAGGCTAAAGAGACTTTAAACGGTTAGAAATAACCAGAAAGAGACTAACTGATTAATGGCTACTACCAAGGCGTAAGTGAAATTCAATCCTTCCACACATAGTGATAGTACTTAACTTTATGACTAGGTGGCGTCAGCCGCCGCCTGATCTAAAGGGCACAGCCGCATACATCCATCCATCCACCTATACCAGCGTGCAATCTCTTTCTTTTCGACAGCGAAGACAGTGAAGACAAGGTGGCAGAGCTGCATGCGCAGCTCAGGGCTCGCAGACCTGCTGCAGCACGGCAACGCAGACAAGCGGATGCAGAGTTGAGGGCTCGTGAAGCTTCAGCGGTACGGCAGCGCTGACAAGCAGGCCTGGAGGCTGTGAGGGCTCGCAAAGCCGCAGCGGCACGTCGACGACCTCAAGCTGTTTCGGAGACCTCTATATCTTGGGAAGCGGCTGCAAAACGCCGAAAGCGTTATATACGGCTACTGCTACGCACCAAAACCTGATCACTTATCCACTTTGAATCGTTTGTATAACGCAAACGTATAGAAACGTTAGAAACGTTTCGTCTACGTGGTTCGAAGAGGGTATGTGATCCCCACGCTTCGCCCACTCATCATTCAACTCGTGAATATGCTGCAATTTTTTAGATGGACGAATCGCGCAGACAGAGATACATTTCGCGTAACACAAACAAAATAGAGATGACAGTTTCTAAACCCACTTCAGGCGCTGTGAACGTGACCGCATACATTGCGCGGGTAGGTAGGGTTGGGAGAACCAATCTAACTGGTAACAGCAAAATCATCGACGGGCTGCATGATCATTGTAATAGTCGGTTCACAAATTAAGCCAGAAATTCTTGGCTTCCCTAAATATCATCCGAAGGACAAGAGATGAAGAACGTGCGTGGTAAAGTCGTCTTCACTAATAAGAACGTATTGGTGCTTGAAATAGTTTTATATTAAAGTAATATCTGAGGTTTTACGAGCCAAAACCGCGTTATGATAAGGCAGTTTGTAACGCCCTAGCAAGTCTCTGGCAATTTCGACCAGCTGGTGTTCTTTAACATGCGCTGATATAACGCGCGGATCTCTTGCATTTCCCCTATGAGATACGAGCCGGAATGAGACCTGTGCTGTTTGACTCAGGAGCCGAGAATCGTAACCAATAGTTCAATAAAACAACGTGACTGCCACGTACTATGCAATGCAATGTATACATGTATACACCTCGTTCGGTGCAATGACAACACGGACACAAGATTCTCGGTGTTCTGTGGTCTCCACAATCAAGGACGAATAAACCATGGTAATTCTCAGCGACGAGATGACACATGAAGTTACCAGATATGTCACGTTAATGTGACAGCATACAATGCATTTATCGATTGCGAAAATAGTTCTGAAGCGTCAGAAACACTCAAGAGAGCCGACTGTCTTGTTTTAAATCCAGTGCGCTTCACTTCACGATATTCAGTGCAATTTACAGCGCATGAGAAAAATATATACGGTTCATATTATGACGAAGACATGGTGCGATCAATGATACGGAACAAAGGAAACCAGAATTTAGAGTTAATCGACATTGCGACAAAAAGCGAGTCTTCGTCAGCATAACTGCCTCCCGAAATAAATGCTTTTAGGGATGGTATAAAGTGGATAGTTACTTCCGATAGCGCTTTTTAATGAAGACAAAAGCCAATCTTGCGCTCTTTTAACTTTTATTATATAACTTTTAATGCCATTTTGATTTGGTCTCAGTATCATCCGTAGTACTTACCCATACTCAACAGTTTGTGGAGAGCAAGCTAGTGAAAGGCGAGAGCACGCTATTTAAACGGTTGGCGGAAAAGTGGTAATTGCCCTCGCAAAAACAACTCTGCTTGTCTCTACTTCGTCGCTTGCGCATTGGATGCGCTAGTGCTATAAGGTCAGAAATAATGTGAGAACAAGCAATTACGTTTAGACTTTTACAAGCGGACTCATATACAAATCTAACGTTCTTTGATAAAATCTGCCCAGATACTTGCACTGCCAGCTCATGCCACTGTTGCGGTGAAGTAGCTAACATTGAGCATATGCTCTGGCGATGCCCCTCGCTACTGGGCAGTTATCAAGCCAACCCGGCCAAGCGGTGCTCTGCCATGGGAAGACCCAAGAATGGGGATCAGCTTTGTGCCGTCCAGAGAGCTCACTATGCGGTCGTAAGGGTTAGCCTTCCAGGTCACAACGTGGGAGTAACCCACTGCATGCTAGTCGCTTCTCCAAGAACTATAAATTAAGTTGCACCGTCTATACAACAAGTCAATGACCCTTCATATTCTTTGCATATCATCATCACTTGTGAATCTGGATTGTCTGTACGTTTCGCCATCAATGTAATTTAGCTCAAGCCCAGTTGAACAAAGCGGTTCCTTATAATTGATGGACGGTGCTTATTAATACCCCAGTTCTCTGACCCCTTGTTGCTGAAGCTCCGCTCGTGTTGTCGCTTACCACCACCTGCCATGCCCGCTCATAAACATCCTGATTTGTCTTTATGAGGCAAATCAGTGGGCAAAAGTTTCTATAGAGTTGGGAGGGGCGATTTTTTAAAGTAGTCTTCTTTCCCTCTGTGTGCCATGGCGAAAACATTTCTGGGGAAGGGCATTTCCTGGGTACATCACTGTTATGAGGAACCGCTTTATTCAGCCGGGCATGAGGTAAATCATGCCCTTTACGTATCATCACAAGTGATGATATGTAAAGGATATGAAGAGTCTTTCACTTGTCCCACGTCCAATAACAATAATTAAACGAGGCTTAGTCAGAGCTGTTTATAGTCGCTATTCCTGGCTCAGATGTTTACTGGAAGGCGCTAAATCTCAATGGGTAAAATTTAATACTTGAAAATTTTTTCTGTAAATATGCCCGCAGCTAAGGCTATTTGTTTTTCATCTTTTTTTTCAGCTTCTTCAATTCAGAGACGCGTCATAAAATAGACCACCCACCCAGTCAGCCTCTTGTTTTTGCATGATTGAATGTCAAACAAAGAAGAGAAGGACCGGAAATGTATATATTGTCTTTTTTGTTATTATCTGGGTGCACTGTCATTAGGTCATGTAATATAACTAACCAGCCGAAGTTTCAGTCTTGATAGCCTTCTTATTTTTCTCTCTTTTCACACTTACATTAATTCAACACTATTATTAGTGAATAGCCCAAAGCAATATTTTCACGCACAAACCTTCGCTTCAAAGACTTTCTCGGAGTTACCTTGCATTCCTGTAGATATATAGTAGTCTTTAGTAATTTAGAAATTTGTGAGGCCATACGGCAACAGAAGCGTAACGTGCAGAAGCAACGTGGTCGCTGTGCATTATTTACTAATGACGTCCCACGCCTATGTAATATTAATAGTTATTCGTAAGATTTTACGTCCCAATACCATGGCGTGAATATGAGGGACACTGTATACATGGTAGAGGACTTTCCAAGTGTCGACCTCCTAGGATTTTTTCTTACGAGCGCTGAAACATCACGGATGTTTACCATTTCCACCTGCATAAAAAATGTGACCGCCACGTGCGGAATTCGATTCACAGACCTTCGGATCAGAAGCTGAGGCCTATGCATAGACCACCACGGCGGGTGCATCCTTGGGTACACGAGGTGTGTTATAAATTGCCCTCCCGTGATTTCAATTTCTCTCCGCTGTCGGACAAATGAATCTGCTTCCTTCATAACTGAGGCCGCGACTTTCTTGCAGGCGAAATCATGGCTCTGTCCCTTTATTCTCCTATTTCAACAAAGCACGACACGCATGTGCACGTACTTACGCAGGGATCAAGGGCACTTTTTTAGCGTGCGCTTTCCTCAATAGCTATCTTCGACCTTTGAGAGCACTGTGAAGCGCAACATGGCGACGACTAGAGGTGAAGAAGGAACCGAGCCGCTGGCGGTTACGGCTTCAAAGGTGGGACGCAGCACGGCCCGATTCTCCGGGGGACACCGACAGCGGAAAACTTCGAAACGCGATCAGGAAAGCGCCCAAGTGAGTCGCCAAGGATGTTCCTAAGCCTCCCAGACGCCGAAGCACAAGCGCACGTCTCGAGAAAACAAAATCTACCATAACGAAGTGTCCTAGTTGCCGCGCTTCCTGTGCTTCCTGCAAATCAGACTTTGCTGGTCCTTGGAGAGATGGGGGGAAAAGGACAAGCTACCAGCAGTCCATGATGCGAAGTTCCGTTGTCGTCCGCATCCCTTAATTAGATGTGCTAATACGGTGACGAAGGTTGGGTTGTTTACAACCTGCATAACCTTCGTTCTATTTAACAATCAAACAGAGCGCGATTTCGCTAGCCTTTAGTGCGTTTCCTCAGCGGCATTAACAATAGAGTTTGCTACTCTGCTTCTGAAGTTCCCTGCAAACTTTATCTTGTTTTTTGTAGTCAGAAGGAAACGACGCTTCGTTAGTGGGGACGGGGCCTTGATTGCGGGCTGGGATTAGAGTGGCGTTTCAGGCTCTTCGCACGCTTGTTCTGTGTGCAACCACATGGGTATACACCTTCCTGCTTCCGCTTCCCAACCAATATGAGCAGAGTTTTACTTTATTGTTTTGCATAAAGATTGTAGGATGGTGGCTAATGAGTGACTGTGTCGTGCTCAAAGTTTCTTAGTAGTATTCACCTCACAGAAGCACGTGAAGCGAAGGCATCGTGCAAGATTGCAATTATTTCTTCAAGCTAACACTTTGTAACCGGGATGGGGACAGTTCCTGTCAACTACTACTTACAATTTTGAGTTCAGCGCTACACCCAATATTGAATATTGCAACACGTCCTAGCACCCATATATTTTTTGAAAGCGACATCGTGAGCGGTCACACAGAACCGATTCACTGAATAATGGCGTAAAATTAAAAGAGCTTGTCACGGTGCCATCTTGTTCTCGTATCTTGTCAGCAGACTTTATAAAACGTCAAGTTCGCATCAACTATCCCAATTAGATAATGTTGCAGCACAGTTGCAGCAAAGGCTTCACTGTCGTGAAACACTGATTTAAGGTGTCAATAAATGCAAGCATCATTAGTAAAGAAATGGCGACAGTTTTTATTGTAACAGTTTTTAAAATTCAACGATGCCATCTAACCTAACGACAAAAAAAAAGAAGGAAGATGCGGCGACGTACTGTGTGTTAATAAGGCTACATGAGATTCCTTTTCATAGCAGATTCTTTTTAACGCAACACAGCTAATAAATATCGATATCAAACAGAGTAGCTGATGTCATGCTCATGGTGAACTGCGCCGAGCCGGCTACTGCCCCAGTGTTTAGTTTCTATGTTCATGTGATCAGGAACTTTGACAAAGACATCGTTTATAAGTGTAGAAAGTTTGAATATTTAACCTTTAGCAAAACCGCCAATGTCTTCAAAAGGTTCGTCTGAAGCTCTCTGAAAGTCAGGCAGTTCCTGCATTTTTATAAAACAAGAGAGTGCAAAGCTTGGAACATGCCACTATAAGGAATGTGTGTGAATGCGCGTTTTCTCGAACGTCCGTACTCTACGGGAATTTTATAAGCCCTACCCGTACATATAGTAATATTCGGTTGTGTTCTTGAGAATTCATGCAGCGCTGATTCGGACTGCGAGACTAAAGTAAAGAATAAAATGACAACAAAAAGAGGAATAGTTCTGTGCCCCACGCTCCTCGAGTCGAAGTCCCAACGCACACAAGACAAGTGGCTTTGTGATGCAAAGACTATGACAGAGTTTTCCTCAAGAATTTTGGACTCAGCAGTATTACGGCGTGCCTGTCGGCTTCGCTGGGTGACCAGGCCTCGTGGAAGAACACGGTGTTTTGGACAAACCCCTTGAACAGGCAAATTCCTCACCACCAAAACCCGCAGCCGGCCACCCGCGAATAGAGTTGCCAGAGAACAAAAAAAAGAAAAAAAAGTAAATGAACGTGAAAGAGTCATGCAAGTGAAGAAAACTTTTCTTCTAGTGTGTGCCCTGTATCTCCTAGAATGGGTAAAACAGTTCACGGATGCGCGCGCTGTGTTCGCATCTCACTTGGTGTCACATAAATCTACGCCGCGCTCTTCAGACGCCTACCGCCTTGTAGCGGTTGCGGTCGTTTTATGCAAACAAGCTCGTCTACGCTCTCCCAAAATTTGCATAGCTACAGAATGTACAGATGAAAGGTACGATAGAGTGTAAAAAGGGCGTTGGCGTCGAATTGCTTGCGTTCGCTGCATGCCGTGTTCCAACAACTTTTTCTTTTCTTCCTTAAAACCACAGTTTCGGTGGTCTTCACTTTCTATGCACTTGCTCAGTTTTTTTTTGTCCTGGCTCAGATAAGCTCGTACAGGCCTTTTTCGTTCGTCTCGTTGATTCTGTGCGCCATCGCTTGAGACATACTGCCCGGCATGCCCATGCCGTGTTCAGGTGGCTGCTTGTACTGGTTGCCATAAATAAATAAATAAATAAATAAATAAATAAATAAATAAATAAATAAATAAATAAATAAATAAATAAATAAATAAATAAATAAATAAATAAATAACTAACTAAATAAATAAATAAATAAATAAATAAATAAATAAATAAATAAATAAATAAATAAATAAATAAATAAATAAATGAATAAATAAATAAATAAATAAATAAATAAATATTTCACAACTTCCAGCAACTAGTCAGTGTACCGCACATTTCGGGATGCGTATCCTGCGTTTGAAACCGAATCGCAGTGACAAGGAGCGCGAAAAAAAGCGAAAAAAAAAGCAGGGTTTGGAATTTATATGGGCAGTATGTCTGAAATGCTATAAGTATCACCATTTCGTACGTATTAATATTTTGTCTTATTCTTCTAAAGGATATAAAGGTAAAGTAACATGCTCCAAAGGTATTTTTTCAAGTGTTGAGTGATCTGATATTGGTGATTCCCAACAGTGAGGAAAATTACCCAATACACGAGAGAAATGTGTGTGGCTCAAGAGATATGTTATCGATGAACGTACGCATGTGGCCCCATGAACAAGGGATCAGGGGACCCGTCGTAAGAGACCCAGAAATTATTGGGCGTGCAGGAGAAACAGTCCGTTTTGCACGAGGTGTGCGGATTCGGGAAACGGTCTTCAATGCATTGCACCGTAACCACTCACCGTGAACTCGTTCACGGCGTAATTTTTGGGAACAGGGTCACATCAAGCGTGAGGTCCACGGGACTGCTTGGTGCTTTTCCCCTGTAAAGTACCTAGTACTCTACTTCGTTACCCACTCTTTCTGAACACGCAATTATTACCAGCCTGTTATCAAGGAAATTGTGGGGAAGGGTGCTGTAAGAAAGAGTGGTTCAGCTAAACTTTTTTCTTTACACCTGGGGAGTGGGGAAGCATGCAGTGGCGAGTAAAGCACCATCATTTTGCAGATATGCTTCGTCAAAATAGTGTTTGCATTAGGTGACTACACCAAATATATCCACGTTTGTGTCTCTCGGTTTAGATGAACTTGAGTACCTTGATAAATTTTTTTTTGGTAATTCTGACACCACTGCTAAGCCAAACAATGTTTTTTTGACAGTAAAGACGAACATTAAACTCATAATATGGTTGGTGTGATTTGGTGGCGAATATTGGGATTCGCCCACTTTTCGTTGTTCATGGTAGACCGTGGTGACGAAATGACACGCCGACAAGCCGAGACCCATAATTGCTTCGCCCCTAATACAGTTAGATTTAACTAGAGCCACCGTTGAGCATGACATCCTGTGGTTTACTGTCTATCTAATCTGACCAAATGTCGTCATGCACTGAGCCTGATCTGTGTGGTACCACTTGCTTTGCTGATAGAATTGTTCGTGTTGATGTAACATTGGGTTTAACGTCCCAAAACCACCATATAATTATCAAATACGCCGTAGTGGAGGGCTCCGGAAATATCGACCACCTAGGGTTCTTTAACGAGCACCAAAATCCGAGCACACGGACCTACAGCATTTTCGCCTCCATCGAAAATGCAGCCACCGCAGCCGGAATTTGATGACGCGACCTGCGGATCAGCAGCCGAGTGCCTTAGCCACTGACTACCGCGGCGGGGCCAAATTCATCGTTTTGTGTGCTCTTTTATGTTTTTCTGATTTTTAAAGAAAGCTGCCGAGCAATAAATATAACTCTCTCTGACACATATGCATTCCAAAATATTTCTGTGAGTTCCCTCTTTTTTACTTTGCTCATTTTTGTGTAATTTACATTTTTTCCGAAATTTTAGGGCTTTTTATAGCTACCACATTTCGTGGTTTTAAATACAATGCCTTATACGAATGACAGTCATAATCGCAAGCATCATTCGAATCCAAGATTTCAGTACGAGTTTAGTTCGGTGACCATTTCGGGATTGCAACCTTTGAATAATAATAATAAGAAATGTTGGTGTTTAACGTCCCTCAACCACAGTATGATTACGAGGGACATCGTATAGTAGAGTGTGTAGTAAATTTCTACCACGTAAATTCTATTTACCTTCTATTAAACTAAGTACACGTGCCTCTAGTGTTTTTAGCCTACACCGAAAATGCGGGTACCGCGTACTGGATTTCATCCCGCAAGCTTCCGGTCAGCAGTCCACTGCCATGACCCAGTGACCGGTGCGACTGCATCTTGACGAACACTACCAACTTCAAACGAAAAAATCCTCGGCTATCTTTCACGAAGTACGTTTTGTTATGTTCCCGTTCGTACAGTTGTATAACGCAATGTGATAAGGGCCAATGCAGTGATAAATTTGGGCATAACTATGACGCTGTTTGCGAGCAACTTTCAAATCCATGCTTTACGCAGTTTTCATCAGCAGCGTGCTACAGATGAAAACTGGACAAAGCAGAATTTCGCTGCTAAAGAGGAAAACGAATGCGCTCTGTGTTTGACCTAACTATAAGGACGTCTTGATTTGTCGTTTCACAATCAGAGCGCAAGAGAAGACAATGTCAAAGGAAAACAAGACCGAATCTCAGGAGAAGATGGACACTTGATCACTGTGATTGGACGCTCACGTGTTTTCTCTAAACCACGCTCTAGTTGTGACTTATGTCGTGTCATGCTAGAAAACTTGTTTGTTTTATTGCTCAAAAAGCTTGCGCTTCCTTTATTAGTGCACATTTCCTCTTCAAGCTTTTTTAGTCATTATTAACAATATGCTCATTCATTTTTTGTGTGTGTTTACCATAGAAGGCTCGTCACTGTTTCATTTTGCTGGTATCCCGCAATATCGAAGACAATAGCAAGACTACAAAGCGACACTCAAGAATATCGCACAACCATGGAATCATGACCGCTAGATTTTGGTTGGACCAGAAAAATTGTTGAAGAATTGTTTTTTTTTCTTGAGTAGAGCACGTACGACTGGGAGTGTACTTGTCAGCCGTCAAAAGAAGTCCTCATAGGAGACGCCTCGTTTCCCCTCACTTCCATCATTATCAAGCCGGCATTCGACGTACGTGGTGGTGGCACCTGGATCGAAGCCCGATCCTAGGGCGAAGCAGCCCACTCTTTCCGAATTGCTAGTTTCCGCTCGAAATGAGTGGAGGGAGAAGACTCTATGAACGTGAGGGTGGATTATAGAACGAAGAGAAGTGTTACAAGCAATGAAGCAGAGAGAGAGTGCGAGCGTGGAAGTATCGTGTAGAGGCGAAACGCTTCGCTATCGAACCGCGAATCGTTTGGTCGCAGTCGTTTTGAAACGAGATCATTGCCGCGGTTTCTAAAACGGGCAAACGAGTAAAGGCTTACGGTGCGTAGCTCTGCGCCGAGGGCATTGCCTCACTCACCGAGGGATCTATGCACGGGCAAGGGTGCACATCAGCGTCCTTCGTAGTCGAATAGGAGCTGCAGAACGATGCTGAACCCATAAGATATGCTCATGTTACCAGGGACATACTACCTGGCCATTTTTAGACGGGATTCCGAAAGCTGCTTTTCATGCGAATCCTTGATTGATTTTTGGGGTTTCAACGTCTTAAAACCACTATATGATTATGAGAGACGCCGCAGTGGAGGGCTCCGAAAATTTTGACAACCTGGGGTTCTTTAACGTGCACCCAAATCTGAGCACACGGGCCTACGACATTTCCGTTTTATCGGAAATGCAGCCGGGATTTGAACCCGTGACCTGCGGGTCAGCAGCTGAGTACCTTAGTCACTAGACCACCGCGGCGGGGCTTGATGCGAATCCTCGGTAAAACTTTCGGAATTAGGCGACACAGTTAGACGATGCTTCTTTTACATTATAAGGGAGAGAGAGAGAAAAAAAAGGAAGAGACAGGGAGGTTAACTTTGAAGAACTGGTTTGCTACCCTGTACATGGGTGGCGAAAAGGGAAATAAGGGTTGGAAAGAGAATAGAAATAGAGAGATATAAAAAATTATATAAAAATTCACATGCACACACATGCAGGGCGTTCCGATCACAGCCGTTTGAACAAGCCGGTTGAACGCAAGAAGCGTAGGAGTGCCTTCGCAGCCTGCTTCTGCGAGATAAAGTCCTCTCGGTAGCGCAGGATTCTTTCTCCCGAAAAAGTCTGGTTGTCCAGTTTGTCTAGTGCATTGCAGAGTGACTGTTTCTGCGAGCAGTATTGTGGGCATTCACACAGAATGTGCCAAGTTGTTTCGTCACTGCCGCAACGGTCGCATGCAGCAGTGTCGGCCATGCCTATCCGAAATCCTTTCGCATTGGTAAACGCGACACCCAACCATAATCTGCGCAGCATAGTAGTATCTCGTTGGCGAAGTTCTGGGGGAAGTATAAGACTGAGAGTTGGGTTTAAGGTACATAATCGGGCATGGGTGAAATGTGGCTCACTCCATTGCGACGTGGTGCGCTTGCGAGCAAGCATGTGGAGTTTCCGTGCAGCGTCAGTTCTGGAGAGAGGAATTGATATTTGATCGCTTTCAATAGAAGAAAAACGGGCCACTTGATCGGCCCGTTCATTGCCAATTACGCCACAATGACTTAGAAGTCATTGAAAGGCTGTTGCGTGTCTTCTTTCAATAAAATGGTGACTCTTGTCTGCAATCTCGAATACCAGTTGTTCGTACGGGCCGCGGCGTAAAGCTTATAGAAGGGATTGCAGTTCTGCCTTTGAATCACTGAATATTGCCCATTTTTGTGGCTGTTGATCGCTGATGTATTGAGATGCGTCACAATTGCAATGCGGCACATTATAAGGGAGCTCAGAGCAGAGAGCAGAGTGGATTAGGGGACAAACGGGAGTTAAGGATATCATAGCTGCAATAAAGAAGAGGAAATGAACATGGGCCGGGCATGTAGCACGTAGACAGGATAACCGCTGGTCATTAAGGGTCACCAACTGGATTCCCAGAGAAGGGAAGCGGGGTAGGGGGAGACAGAAGGTTAGGTGGGCCGATGAGATTAAGAAGTTTGCGGGTATAAATTGGCAACAGCAAGCACAGGACCGGGTTAACTGGCGGAACATGGGAGAGGCCTTTGTCCTGCAGTGGACGTAGACAGGCTGATGATGATGATGATATGCAAGTTGTGCGGCTAGATATGTGCTTCGCAACACTGCATAAATTTAGTGATTCAGCAGCCGAGTACCTTAGCCACTAGAATTCCGTGATGGGGCAAGTTACAGCTCTGTCCCTGTTACATCTCATCACAATGATTCCCTGGTACGCGAGATCTGCCCAATTGTTTGCACGTAACCTAGTTTTACATTTCCTCCAGGACTCCCGCACCTCTTTCCCACATGAGATCGGCCCACCTTTGACCAGGCAGTGACGCCACGCAGTGACCTCACTGTGATGTCAACGCATACGATGTCATAGTAGGGCAGATTGATTGATTGATTTGTGGGGTTTAACGTCCCAAAACCACTATATGATTATGAGAGACACCGTAGTGGAGGGCTCCGGAAATTTCGAACACCTGGAGTTCTTTAACGTGCACCCAAATATGAGTACACGGGTCTACAACATTTCCGCCTCCATCGAAAATGCAGCCGCCACAGCCGGGATTTGATCCCGTGACCTGCGGGTCAGCAGCCGAGTACCTTAGCCACTAAACCACCGTGGCGGGGCTCATAGTAGGGCTATGACGTCGTCACGAGTTGAGCCGATCTGCAGAATCATGACGACGTACGTGTGGACGACAACAGGTCATGAACTTTTTCATCACTCGCGTTGAAGCCAACGCCGCGGGACACCAACGACGATGGTCAACTTACTAGCTTAATGAAGTATTTAAGGCCTGAATAACCAAAAAAAAAAGCTCTATAACAGCGCAATGCACCAACAAAAGTCTGTCTTTGTCAGCCTATACATCTGCAATAAATAGAGGTTTGTCACTTAGAATTCTGCGTAACACTGACTCTGCTTCTGAACTACAGGTCTCGGCAGTCAGCGGCTTGAGATAAATGAACCAGATCGTCGAGTTGCTGCTGTTGACAGAAGATAAACGAGTGTGATATGTGGCTCCAAATAACAAGATGGAGATGCTTTCAACGCACCTTATCACAGGACCATCAATTGTTGCTTGTTCTTGGCCTGCCTTCTCCCCCCCCCCCTCACACACAGGCAAGAAAAACTTGTCTCCCTTAAGAGAGAAGGATAAAAAGCAAACCCGCACGCTCAATGGTTTCCTTCGGCCCAGAAGAACCCTGTAAACTTGAACATCCGCTTTTCTCTTCACCTTTATGTTTTTAAAGAAGGAACACAACAGTCATGAAACATAGATCAGTGTACATTGTTTTTAACGCTAAAACACTGTTAGTTCCTCATGGTGCGGTTATCACGATAATGGCTGTCTTCGTTCAGGGTGTCAAAACATCAATTTGATTGTGAGTCAGGGAATATTTGTGAATGTGGATTTATTTTTTCGCCAACAGATTTTCTAGACACGTGTTGAAATCAAGTACGCAAGAGTTTTTGCCTCAGCGTGAAAATAAATTAAAGCAAATAGACAAGACAGTATCACATCGATAGGTGTATGTTGTACTTTTTGTTGTGCAGAAATAAAAGTGCGGACTTTACGTCCAAAGCTGCGATACAAATATGGGGCATGTTGTTCAAAACACCAGAACAATTTTCATATGAGCAGATTCTTGAAGACGCTCTTAAATTCGCACAGAGTAACCTTTTTTTTTCACACTTGGCTTCATTGAACTTATGCTTAATATGGAAAATTGGCTTAAAAAATGCTCTTGCATAGCATGTCATCCTCGGCAGATTAGAAGATGGTCACTCAAGTACCATCTGCTTAAAAAAAAGGGGTCTGAGCTACTAGTAAATAGTGGCAAGTCTGTTTGTTACAGTACACTTTTTAATTTGAAAGTGTTCCTTTCGAGCTATATGAGTAATAAATCGTGAGTCATCTTTCTCAACTCAAGTGTCTTGATGAAAATTAGAAAAGAAAATTAGGACACACCAAAATGTGCCATATATAGGTGCCCATCACTCTTTCTTTTGACCTATGTAACCGACATATTAGTTACGCATTTTGTCAAAATAGTGACAAAACTAGTCAAATGAAGAATATTGGTGTGCACGAGTATTGTGCCTGAAAAATAATCAGTGAGTTAGCCATGGTTCTTTAATTAAATATGCAGAGCTTACATGACAAGCACAAATTTAGCATTTGATGTCATATTGTGCGGTATAAGTGCTACAATATTTGATTTTATTAAACGCGTTCGCTGATAAAGAATTCATTAGACGCGCTTTGTGTGGCTTCTTCAAACGGTGCAGGTACGGCCAATGAAACATTTTGTCACATTTGATTCTCCGCCGTGTGTAATTCAGAATACTGTACCACGCACGAAAACATCCTAGTACACCACTTATTATTTTAGTGAATGTTGGTTTTTAAACTGTTTACGCTTGCTGATTTATAAAAAAATGTCTTTTGCGTTTAATACTACCTCATTTTTATTATATTTTGCTAAAAATTAGCTTGGTGTACTTTCTGATATTTTGCGCTCAAAGTATGTTTGAGAATCTCTAGAAGGACAAGACAAGATTGGAGAACAGCTAAATATGTTGACTGGATCGCAGGTTGTTCGGACAGCTAGGTGAGATTGTCAGGTACCATGACACTCTCTAAAAACTAAAAAAAGTTCGGAGTTTTTGCCTTCATGAAAATTGGAGGCAACCAATTTAAATATGTGGGTCATACTTTCCATTAGTTGCAATAAAACACCTAATGTGGCACCGGGAATGCGCTCAGCTCACAAAAAAAAAACAAAAAAACAGCCCTTTTGTTGAAAAGTTCACTCCAGTGTCTCCATCTAAGCATGTTCCGGAAGAAACAAGGGTAACAGGTGCTATAGGAATATAAATCAGCGTACAAAAGAATCGTTAAGCAGCAATCTTCATTATAATGGTCACATATGAGATGGCTGAGTCAGCTTGAGATCGGCTCGACATCGCAGAGTCTGTAAACAATGAGAAGAACTACGAAGATGGCATTTTTCTTATTGTCAGTTTTTCCCACGTACCTCGAATTGCCGACGTTAATCATCACATGTATCTATTTATCCTTGCGCCAGCTCAACTTAGTGTAAACAAACACGACAGTACAATGACTCGCTCACTAAAATATCTCCCATGTAGTTCACCGACATTCATACTGGTAGACAGATTATTTTGCGATGAATAAAGCTTGTGATTGTCGTCAGAAATTGAACAGGCCATTTGTTTTGAAACTCCAGATTACAGGCCTGTATTTGCTCGTCTTTAGGTATCGATGTCAAAAATGTAACGTTTCTGTTGTACCTTCTGCCGACGCTGGAATGAGTAGCAACTCTCCACGTGGTATCGACTACAATTGTATTGTAAAGACTGTTTATAAAGACTGTCTGCTACTACCGACCCTTTCGTTATTCGACTGAATACAATGTAAAACTTGACAAAGCCAATTACAGGACAAAATACACAAACAACGCACACTTAGTGACTAGATAAAAAAAAAGAGGAGCGAGCTTAAGTCAAAGGTCAGTAAACCATGGTTTACTCGCTCACGTAGCGTATATTTGTTTCTTTTTATTTGTGTTGCATGTAAGTAAAGTCCTCCTCCCCGCCCTCCCCCCACCGGATAGGGAAGAACTTCGACTGGACGTTGGTATGGAGGAGAAGTTATACTCACGGAATGACCCTGTTCAAGCGCTTGCTAGTCGCTTGGCAATTAAGGAAAATGTGCCTCAACCTCATTAATTAAGCGCGATAGAGCTGGGCAGGGAAAGGTCGTAGGTAGAAGCCGTACTCTGAATGCGCAAATGACTCGGCCATCAATTTATATACAGAGCCGCGCCGGAGCACCTTCGGAAAAGAAACAAAAGTATGAGCATGAACTTTGAAAAAAAAAATGCGGATGGCGGGCAGCGGACGGGAATAGCACATTAAAATGATCGGATGGGAGAGACCAGGCGAACAAAAAAGATTGGAGGTAACTGGTTCACAGTCACATAGATTTCGTACGACCGGTTTCACATTAGGCCCCGGAAATTGTCGCAATCACCTTCCTTCACTTCTTCCGCACTCTGCTAACTACTGGTGAGCAAAGACACTTAATATGGTGAAGCTTGCTAAGTGCCTCTGAAAAGAAATAGGACCGCGTGCGCTCGTATAACGTATATTATCTTTTGTGCCGTAAGTCGTTAAGATTAACGTAATGTTGACCATGTCTTTGAGATGAAGAGTGAAAGGTCAAGATACCGCGAGAGAAATTGAGAGCCCTAAGGCTTTTCCATCTAAGTTATTTTCGAGGGCATAATTATTTTCTCTGCAACTCTATTAGTCAGCGCTGTCTAGCTGAAGACGTAAATTGTTTAGGTAATGGCAGTGTGTCATGGGTAATATGTCCTACTAGATAACTTGTTCCTCCGGGAGTATTTTTTTGCAAATAGCACAACAAACACATGGCTTGATTATTTGACGTCCTGAATGAGTAGATCATTAGAACAGATAAAATAAATGGGCTAGAGAAAGAGGGAGAGAGAGACGAAAGTACAACAAAGGCAGGGAAGTTAAGCAAGCTGGGCTCAGTTGGCTACCTTACATGTGGGGTGGGGAAAAATGTGGACGTAAAGAGAATTAAATGCCAGAATAGACGAAGCAGTGAGTGTTCGAGCTTCAGCAAAATGAAGCCGCTGCGAGACGCATTAATTTACTTTTTCATCAACTATATGCTCAGGGGACGTGCATACCCAGAATAGCGTGTCGAACTCCAGTGGCCCCCAAGTACGTCACACTTTTAACAATAAAGATCAACAGTGCTATATTACTTCGAATGAATTGTTCTGATGGTGCATTGAATATGGAAACAAAAAAATAGATTTGGCTTTAGGTATGAGGTCATAAGTTTTAATGCATTGTTGTGTTGCTCAATAACTATTTTCAAAAATATCTTTTATAAGAGCGCTGCTTAGGATCTCTTTGTTATGCATATGTGCGAGTGTACGTTCGGGCAAACATGTGTGTGCGCTCAATCAAACCATTAAGTTTTTTTCTTAAATAGAGAACTTTTTACGTAAGTGAAGCCACATCAAACCTCTAATACTTTCATAATAAACGTTCGGCTTTGCCACAATTATAGTATTATTGCGGTGGTGCACGCTTTACAGGTAGTTTGAAACCCGCAAAAACAAATGTATGTGTCTGCCCAAGAACGTGGAGGTTTTCCATGCAGACGTTGGCAGACATTGTAATAGTTCAACATCGGCTGACGCAGCCTACTTAACAAATCATGACATGCGTACTGATGTGACCTAATGGCTGTCTATGTATGCTTGGCACATCAAACTGACGCAACGCCATTACTACATCCACCAGCTCTACAATAAGTAATACTAACGTCGGTGACGCGCTAGGCTCGTGTTCTCTGTAGGCTAAGAGGCTGTGTTGTCGCAAATAAAGTACATCTAAATAAGGACCACTTCGTGCATGAAAAGCGAGGGCAAGTGGGCACGCGCACGCGCTGAAGCTATATCGAAATGTAAGTCGTAAAGACGGAGCGAGTTGCACATAAAAAATTCTGGGACGTGCTCGAATGGGATAAGCAACTTCCGCGTGTGTTCAAAAGTAGAGAAATAGGCATAAATAGGAAACAGATCCCCGTTTAGGTTTCTGGATTCTCGCCTATTGTCATGCTTTTTTTTCCAGTGTTCTTCGAATGATATTAGTCTTTTTAATGTTCTGGAAGCTCAGGGGCAATTCAGAAACGAGTCTGCGGGGCTTCATTGATTCGCGTGCAGCTGCGTAGAAAAAGAGCATTTCTCTCGAAAAACAGAAGGAGCGGCGGACCTCGAGGAACGAGGCATGAATATAGAAATGTAAGGGCACGCCATTAGCAGAACCCCAGCTGGCTAACCTCGGCGTTCGTCACGATGATCTCCTATGTTATCTCCAGTTTTAATTTCATGAGAAGTATTCCTGATGCATAAAATTTATTCCAATAAAATCTATAAAAATGGGGCTCATAAAAATTTATAAGTCGTAAGTGAAGCCTTCTTATGATGAAGTCGTCTTAGTTTAACGTGTAAAAACACAAAAGAAGAAAATTATAATTGATAAAGACAGGTGAAATGACTGATCAACGAAGATATTGAATATTCGTCCAAAATAAAGAAAATGAAGCTTGTGCACAAGTTTTGCGATGCGAGAACTATGCGAAATTTAACTTATCGTTTACTTTTACACCTCATCATTCTGCGTAACTATATGTGGCGCGGCCGCGTCTGGTTTTCAGCAAAACTTCATCAAAAGGAAATTAAAGGAACGGGGCCGATGGGAAAGGCAAATGAGACTGAAAGTTATGTGCTCATAATTTAAAAAATTTAAATGGCGATTTACATGAACAGCTTGGTGTCTGGACCCTGATTAACTTGGCGAATATTTTAACTCAGTCCGCTTCACGTAGTCAGGTTTATGTAGTGAAGTTCTATAGCCCCATAATGCATTTCACGCGAAGTAATAAATATAGAATTCCAAGACGATATTCACTATGCATGAAGCAGATAGCTGCTAATGCAGGCCGACTTCTGTTGCATTGTGGGAAAAATATGCCAGAAGTTTTTCACTTTGAGATATTGATCTTCGTGGTTCTGCAAACGTTCCATTTACATTGAGTGTGATCATAACAAAGGGAGAGCGGTTTGAGTTCGAGTAGTGATGTTAATATAATAAGGTTTTGTGGCTCCATAATCTGTTTCCCATGAAGTGATAAATGCAGGACGCAACGTCTCTGCTTACTATTCATGAAGCAGATATACCGAATGACGTTATGCATCGCCTGTGAAAGTCTCGCGATATTTCACTTTGCCATATCGATCTTGTGGCTGGATCTGCAAACGCTCCATTTGATTTGCGTGTAATTATTTTAAATTTACAAAAGGCCATAGAAGCATCACTGAGCCACGCTGCAAGGACTCTGTTGTGCTGCGCGTTTGCGAATCAAAAGATAGCTGAAGTGCACCCTGACGACGTAAATTCAATGAGAAAATACCTACTCAATGAGTGATTCAAAAGCGTCCTTGATCAAAATGACCTTGATTCTTTTGAAGAACTGCTTTGTTTAAACAAAGTTTGCTCGATCAAAGTAAGTCAAGAAAAAAAATGACAGCAGATCCACGAGGTGAATGATGATGAGATTGGGTGAAGCTCCTTGAAGTAATACCATGAAATTTTCTTCCGTTAATTCGCCTGGCGATATGCGCGCTTCCTCACAGCTTCCCATTGTCGAACGCTTTCAAGATCTACTTCGCGACGTTGACGTGCTGCCTCGGCCTCTCGTTCCAGTACGGAAAGATCTTGCCGACGCTGACGTGCCGCTGCTGCTTCTTGTTCACGTACGGCGGGATCTTGCCGACGCTGCCTTGCTGATGTGGCTTCTTGTTCCCGTACAGCAAGATCTTGGCGGCGACGTCGCGCAGCTTCCCGGCCCACTTCTGCCTCGCGTGCTCTCACTTCAAGGTTCTGTCTGCGAGCACGCGCCGCCACTGCCCTGCGCGCCTATCTTTCGGCATCCTTATCCATACGAGCACACATCGACGGCAACGAGCATCGGCAACTACAAACCTTTATCTATATGGTTTTGATTATAAAACCATTGCTTTAGATAACACCTGGCGTCTTTCATTAAGCAGCTGGCGTCTTCGTTTTGCTTTTAGAAAACATCTGGTGTCTTTTGTTGGTTTATTTCATCAATCAACGGCGTTTTTAACAAAAAAATTTTATTGTTTATTCACGCACAGGTGAAATTTCACCAGGCACTACCGTGGAGGTAAACAATGGCTGCTACTGGGAATGAGAGACAGCAGAAGTAGGCTTTCAACACTTCTACTAACGTTTCCTACTGCAACATGCCAGTGCCTGCCAATGGGGAATGAGAGACAGAAGAATTCGGCTTTTAATTAACGCGCACGCTTTGAATTTTTTTTATTGTTCAACAACGCACAGGAGAAATCTCCCACCGGCACCACCTTGGAGTTCAAAGCGTAAGACTGGTTACACACTACGACTACGACTACGGGGGACAAACGGGTGCCGCTATAAGGAGCTTCGCCCCTAAAATTGGGTTGACTTAAGGGTACGACCAATGTTCCTTCCCCTAGACCGTTTGACATCGTCCATTCTTGATTTACGCGACCACCACTGCAGTTGCATGTATGATTTTCCCTGCTGCCCACGGCAGAGCTGCCTTTTCTTCCTGAGTGGAAAGTTGGAGCGCAACGAGCACCACGATTGCTACGTGGAATCGAGTGGTCTCATAAAAAATGCAGCGTGTGCTCGTGGCTCTCGTTTGTTGGCTCCACGTGGCGCGCGCCGCGGAACTTTCTCAGCCACTTTTCTTGTGGCATCTTAGGTCACGCCTCCTGGCCCTTGTTATGATAGCGCGGAAGGCGAGTTGCCGGAGGGAAAGACGAGGAAATAGACATAACAGGACAGTAAAGCATCTCATCGTTCTGTACCCATACCATCGGTGTCACTAGGGCTCGCATCCATAACTTTTTGGTCGTAAGCAGGAGTTGGCTCTGGCGAGAATACCAGTGGCCACTGCAAATAATCCGAGTGTTAACTGAAGCCTATCGGTGTTCTCAAATCTTGAAATAACAAAGAATAAAACACAACGCAGGTTCGTGTTCAGAAAGCTTTGGAGAAATATCGAAGCAAACACATTGATTTTTTAGGATGAACGTGAGCGATAACCTCGTGCATTACAATCACAAAATGTGTGCTCGCCGACAGGTTTGCAGTGGAAGTACGTCTTTTTTTATTATTACGTTTAGTGTTGCGCTAGCACAAATACTAGACAGCGCCAAAGCTTTGCCACTAGTATGAACATGTCATAGGATTTGTGAAACGAAAGCTTCTGTGTAATGTGCGTTTTCAGTTCAGGTAATAGGTCGTTAGCTTCGCATAATCAAGAGCGATGCACAGTGCCAAAGGCAATGAAAACATCCTTCTATCAACGTCAGTAAAGAGACAATGCATACCATAGAGATGTTGAAGTCATGTACCTTTACGTAAACGTACCAAGCAAAACTTACAACAGCGCTGGTTAAGGTAGAACAAGTACTGAAAAGCAAGCAACAACAGCGTTTATCATTGTTCGTACTTACGTTTTGGCGCTAGCGGGGTAAAGACTCGTACAAAGCGAATTGCCTGTAACTTAGAAGTAATACAGTGTGAACAACGATGTCATACGATGACATAACAAATATTTAAAAATAAAAACGCCGTAAAAAAACTGCTTCTTCAAACGTAACGAGCGCTCAAATTTGCCAGAAACTCAGGCATACACACCTACACATGTGCGCGCAAAGTTATTCGTAAGATATATCGCTTCTTTATACTATGGAATCCAGTGACAATAATTTTCCCAGTAGTAGAAAATACCCCAGTTAAAGCTGTTCCTATTTTAGCCCTGAAATTTTTCTCTTTGGTCTTTTTCTTTCCTAATATTTTAGCATCGTACAGTCTAGTACAGTCTCTTTTATCCCATTTAGTCTCGTACGCACCGAGGCATCGAGGACTGTTGTTGGGGGTCTCAATGTTATAAAATGGTGCGTGCATATGAAAGAACTTGATTTTAGGCGCTCGTGGCGTCAATAAACATGGTCTCGAAACGACCATTTCCTTTCAGGCAAAGTGTAAACTACTCAGAGCAAAACTAATTCGTTAACTACACTCTGGCATCCCTTGCACGCACTGCTTGCTACGGTATAAAGGTGATCATGTGACGTTTGCTGGATTAGCGTACCTTTTATGCCTGTGCGAACTTACGACCATGAAATTATAGAAGAGATGAAAAAGTACAATAAGCACTCCCACATTGTAACCGTGCTTATTTTGCCAACTCAATAAAATGATATGATGCGGAACTCTATTAAATGCACGACGCCGTTTTTTAAAATAGCAAATTTAGCCTAGTAGTGCGACCGCACGGCGCTGTATATTAATTCGGTATTTGTTATTTTTTTTAAAGAATGCAGTTCTGCGTTGAAAAAAAATCCCTGAATGACGACTCTTGTCTTCTTGTAGTTTTTGAAAAAAAGCAGGTAAAATTTCTTTTTCTCGCTGAGTGCCAATCACGAATGAAAAGTTTTGATTAGTATGTATTTCGCCGCGACTGAGGGATGACCAAAAACCAAAGTTCAGTAAATTGTAGCAGTTACACAAAAGGAGGTTGCAGATTGGCGCACGAGTAGCAGAAATAAATAAAAACTGAAAAAGAAAGCACGAAAGCTTCTCAGCGCAGTTAGCGAACTTTCACACGTCACTTATGTTCTTTAAGCCTAGCAACCTGGAATGTCGTGGTGCACAGCAGTGAAGTTTAAGCTCGGAGAACGAGCCAATTAGGAGCCACGCATATGCACGATATTAAAAACCTTATCTCTTTCACCCCTTTTATTTCTTTCTTCTTTTCTGAGCCAGCACAATAATTGCATTAAGAAGAGAAACAGCGTATTTAATGGCCAGTGAACTTTTAATTACGACACGTGGCTTTGCAACAAGCTGTATCAAGACTTAAAAAAAAGGTGAGCCACTGAACGTTAGAAGCGCAAGACGTTTTACCATTGGTCAGCTTGGTTTAGCTCGAGGCACCGATAATGTTAAAGCATAATACTTATGACCGCTTCCAGTCTGTTTTTATTGTCTCTAACGGCATGAGTGTAGCTGCAGTTTGTAGGGCAGTCATAGAAAATTGTGAGCGCATCGTTTCTTTTTTCATTTGTTTCGTTTATTAGTATCTGCTTGTTCTTTAGAATGTATCCAATGCAACTTTTCCCACAGGATATGCGAGCAGTGGTAACCTCGTACTGGCACCGATGGCGATAAATCCGCATTTCAGTGTGAGTGGCCGCAACTGCGCAGAGTACTACGTCGAACTAGGGTACACGTACACACACACACGTACACACACACACACACACACACACACACACACACACACACACACACACACACACACTCACACACACACACACACACACATGCCCCGCCGCGGTGGTCTAGTGGCTAAGGTACTCGGCTGCTGACCCGCAGGGCGCGGGTTCGAATCCCGGCTGCGGTGGCTGCATTTCCGATGGAGGCGGAAATGTTGTAGGCCCGTGTACTCAGATTTGGGTGCACGTTAAAGAACCCCAGGTGGTCTAAATTTCCGGAGCCCTCCACTACGGCGTCTCTCATAATCATATAGTGGTTTTGGGACGTTAAACCCCACATATCAATCAATCATCAATCACACACACACACACACACACACACACACACACACACACACACACCTCAATCTCCTTTATTGAGTATGTTGACTAATTCAAAGTGATAAATCTCAGCCCTGCAGTCTTAAAAAGCTTATACCGCACCTCGTGCGATGCAGCTCGCCTCTTGTTAGGTTATGCAATATCGAAAAGAAACTCATCTGTATCCTTGTATTCGACTTATAAGCGGATAACCTGACCTTATGAGCGTAGGATCTGCGCCGTGCATTGTATGATCAAGTACACTTCAGAAATGTTTTAAAGGTTTGAAGAGCGAAGTTGCCTGAGCACATTTTCGCGTCACCTGGACACGCATTTCCGAGTGGACCCCTCGTTTCGTGTCAACCCGAAAGGAAACGTTAAGCGGCTCAATCACCAGGCATAGTAAAGGTTGAACCACGAGACTTACAATGTACTTGAGATAAGCTCCCAAAAATCTACGCTAGCAGACAGAGAGAGAAAAAGAGAAAGGTTGAATGAGAGGAAGGAAGGTAATACTTCGGATTCTAGGTGCCAAAAGCACGATACGACTGAGGCACGCTGTATTGGCGGGCTCCGGTAATTTCGACAATATAATCTCCTTTATTGTGCACTGACGTCGCACAGTGGACGGGCCTCTAAAATTTCACCTTTATTGAAGTGGGAATGCCACGGTTGGGATCAAGCCCGTGATCTTCGGATAAGCAGCCAGGCACCATAACTGCTACAAACGCTACGTCGCAGTAAATGAAAAGAGTCAAGGAGGTCACCCCGAACTGAATTGTCTGGCTTGCGACCCTGCACTAAGGAAGGAGTAATGGGTGAGAAGAAAATAAAAGGAAGAGCGGTTAAAAGCATACACCATAACATACCACGAGGTTAGGCCGCAAATCTACGGGCAGTCAATATTGTTGTTGAGGCTATAGGAGGAAGAACAAGGTGCAGTTGGGCAGGTTGGTACAGAAAATTGCTGCTGCTTTACTAGATGTATAGGATGAGAACGAGGCGAAGTGCAGCGCAGTACAGTTTTGCAAAGGAGTAATTGATTGATGTGTGGGGTTTAACGTCCCAAAACCGCCATATGATTATGAGAGACCCCTTAGTGGATGGCTCCGGTAATTTCGACCACTTGGGGTTCTTTAACGTGCACCCAAATCTGAGTACATGGGCCTACAACATTTCCGCCTCCATCTGAAATGCCGCCGCCACAGCCGGGATTCAATCCCGCAACCTGCGGGTCAGCAGCCGAGTACCTTAGCCACTGGACCACCGTGGCGGGGCCTCTGCAAAGGAGTAGGAGGTGTAGTCAGCATCGGATGTTGGCTGGCAGGAGTCAGCTTATCCATTAAGGAGCTATTCCGAAATCGCTGAGAAAGGCGTTCACGCTGCAAGTTTAAGTGCACAGAACAGAACTATTGGGCTACCACTACCACTAAGAATTATTATTATTATTATTATTATTATTATTATTATTATTATTATTATTATTATTATTATTATTATTATTATTATTATTATTATTATTATTATTAATGAAAATGATAACGATCTTACGAGCTACATTCTGAAAAGAGAAAAGAAGAACAAACAAGAGGCATCGTATTATACAGCCGAGTGCACATAGGAATCGCGAGACAGACAACGTCGTTAGCGTCGAGATCGAGCACTTGGTCAGAAGACGTGAGACTGTTTGCGACTGCGACATCGAGGAAGCGATACGACTCGCAGGGAATCTCAAAGTAGGTACACGGTCGGTTAACTTGCCTTCATAGATTTTTTTTTTCGTTGGTCGTTCGCAGCCAATCTCCAACGGCCGCCATTAACCCCCGTTGCGTTAGCTGTATCGGATAACCGAAGAGCGTTCCTCTCCGGTTGCAGGCGCCATCTTTTCTACCATTTGGCAAAGGTCCTTCACGCAGCGACCTCATTAATACGATGCTGCTGCGCAGTGGGGCCATACTCAGCTGCCTATTGGCCAAAGCAGCAAAATAGCGACCGCGTATTCCGGGAAGTGGGAAAGCGAGACATCAGCGAGGCGGATTCAGGGAGCGGCGTTGCAGCGAAGGCGAGCCACTTTTCTCGAGCCAATATCTCCACTCTTCAGGAGTTTCATCATAGAGCGTGATTGGTTTCGCCATGTGAGTGCGGAAGGGCAATGTGTAGGGGCTTTTCTGAGTGCTGATCGACGAAGGAAGCAAATGCATGACAGCGATGAGGCGGCTCGCTTTCGCCAACCACAGGCTATAATGATTCTGCTAGTAGTTCAAACCATAAGGGACAGCGAAACTCTTGAGGCCAAATGTATTTTGATTGGTGCATCACGGAGCATGATGTACGTACTGAATGCGCCCGTGTATGCGCCCGTGCGTGTGTGCATGTGTGTGTGCGTGTGTTTCCGTACGTGGCACAAATATGAGATTGCAATAAATAAAATATGCTTCTTCCCGGCTTTAGTTGCTTTAAAGATCGACACTAGTTCTGCAAAAATGACATAGCAGACAAAGCCGGAGCAAATATTCCACCGAGGAGACCTGCATTCGTAAGTTTATCAATTGCCGCATCACGTAATGTCAAATGAGCGTTACAATAGGCAGTTTACGAAGTTACACTTGCTTTCGTTATGATATTCATTCTAAAACACACGTTGTGATTGGGTAGTTGAACCCCAAAAATGATGAACGCAATAAGGAGAGATCATTAAGTTGATTCAGAACATGCGAAATAATTTTCACCGCTCAAATTTAAATGTATATCAGATATAAGAGGGCGCATTTGCGACGCTAAGTGTTTTTTTTTATGTACCGCATGCCATGCAAGTACAATATAGCATTTTGAGCATGACAGGTTCTGTTTGTTTCCGTAAGGAAGATGAGAAAACACATGAAATATACAAAGCAAAACTCAAAATATACAATAAAACTCAAGAGCGAGGCAACAAGACAGAAAATACCACACGCAAAACAAAAAATTACCTTCTTTATATGTTTTAGTGTTCGTTCTTTATTGAGAAGATGTGGGGTACAGAGCGAAGAAGAAATGGGCTGCAGGCGGAGATCAAACAGAAATTCTGTTTAAGGAAGTTAGGGCATTCCATCGAAAAGCAGAGGATGAATACGATGAACAAAACTAGAGAGGACAGAAATAAGAAGCCGACTGAATAGAAAGACGTAAAATAGAACTCGCAGCTCCGGCCGTGCGGTCACGTGGAAAAGAAAGGTGCACCGAGACCGAGAAGATGCGCTTAGGAGAAATCGATAAAGCCGCATAGAAGAGTGCAGAGGGGGCCACGGGGATCTGGCACAGCCTGCGCAGGCAGTAAAATGACTGCCATGCCTCCCTTGCTGGCCCCAAGGCTGAACGGCACCGCAAATTTAAAGAAAAGATAAAGCATGTACGTTAGAGTCACACTAGTTCGCGCAACAAAACGAACGTCCACAATTTTCCATAGCCAATCACCGACGATTAAAGGCGACAATGTTACACCTCGGACATATGGTTTGGACTTGACTGATCAGGGCTGTGTTGGCACATTCAAGCGCACACTGCACGAATTGTTTTCAGGTAAACTTTAGGCATTCTATGCTCGATCCACCCGCAGTGGTGGTCTGTTGGTTACGGCGTCTACTGATGACCCGAAGGTTTCGGGATCAAATCCCTGGGGCGGCCTCGTTTAGATAGCGGGAAAATATTAAGGGCTCACCCGCTCCTTTGGTGCACGTTAAAAAATCACAGCATATCCACGGACTGAATGATGATGAGTGGGACGAAGCGTCCGTCCATCCGTTCATGCATTTGTCTGTCCGTGCGTGAGTCTTTCAGTCTGTCTATATGTCCTTCCGTCTAGTGAATACTCCAAGTACCACTATCTCGCATCTTTTCATCATATATTGATTATATACAAGTACCACCATCAAGCCGATATTGCAAGAACTAAACGAGAGGTGGCTACCTACTACATACATCGAGGACGCACGACCCACTGCTTAAGGAGCTTCGCCCCTAAAGATCTATCCCCTGTGGCACATACCCGCTCTCTCAGGAGTGTGCCACCAGTGGTTACAAACATGTATGTGCCGCCGGTGGTTATAAAAGAACGGGAAACGAACGGGTGACGCCATAGGAGCTTCGCTTCTAAAAACCCCCCACTTCCTCAAGGGGAACCTTGAGAAAATGCGAATGCATTTCTTGCGCCGGGAGAGTTTACCGTTGCCGTCAGACATTCGCCTTCCCCGACTTCTGCCATCGCCTAGAAAGGCGCCCAGCCAGCCAATAAACGGTCGAGAACGAGGAGTGATTGTAGTTATAAGAGGTAAAAGAAAAGAAAAGTGAGCCCCGTAACTGTCTGCATCATCGTGCGACACCTCAACAGTAGCTCACAAGAGATGGGGGTGAGGAGAGATTAAAAGGATAGGATTAAAGGTAGAGAGAGAGAGAGAGTGAGATGCGCAGGGACAGCGAGCGACGACATAAAAGAGACAGGAAAGACGAAACACGGTCACAGGAGTCCGAGGACGGGGCACCGCTTGCGAGAGCTCTTGTCGGCGACAGGAGGTGGCATAGGACCAACCCAGTCAGCCAGAGCTGCGCTGACGTCCGAGATCGCAAGGGTACAACCGGTCGGCACGGAATCCATCGAGTGAGTGAGCGGACGGGAGAGTGGGGTGCCAGCGTTCACAGCTTGGAATTGGCGACCACCACTACCGTTTCACAGCGGCGTCTCGAGCACACATTTCCTGATGTTCTTGAAAGGCGCCCAGCCAGCAAACGGTTGAGCGTGACGCGTGAGCGGACTGAAAAGTAAAGCGCAGGGAGGAGAGGGAGCGAACGGCGAGAGAAGGATCGGCGAAGCACTTGTTGCTATGGGAGAAAGAATGAGAGAACACCTGCTAGCGCGCGGACTCCACTGCAGACAACGCCGGATGCCTGACATAGCCTGACTAAAAAATGCATTCGCATTTAAAAACCACAGAACAGTGTAGAAAGGAAGAGAAAAAAGCGTGTAGGCAGGAATTATTAATATGCTCTACCCCATTTAAAATTCACGGCCTATCCACAGAGTGGTGAGTTGGGCGGAGCGTCCGTCCGTCCGTCCGTCTGTCTGTGTCTGTCTGTGTGTCTGTGTCTGTGTCTGTCTGTGTCTGTGTCTGTCTGTGTCTGTCTGTCTGTGTCTGTCTGTCTGTGTCTGTCTGTCTGTCTGTCTGTCTGTCTGTCTGTCTGTCTGTCTGTCTGTAGATGAGAGATGGACTGCCTAGACCAAAAGGAGCTTAGCGCCTAAAATCCAAGCAATAGCTGGTGTCTTATTTGAGCAAACACCTTCTTATAAGATATCAAAGAAAAATATCCGGTGGTTCGAAATGTTCAAATCAGCATTATCCATCTCATTTCTTTCTTGTTTTTGTTTATCGCTATCACGTCTCTTCACTCCCCACCATCCGGCTTGATGGAACAGTGGGTGCGGCGCTCCGCTGTTGACCCGAAAGTCACGGGTTTGATCCCGGCCTCGGAGGTCGCATTTCGATAGAGGCGAAACGCTGTACGATGTCAGTGCATGGTAACTACTACCACACCATAGAAATATCCAGAGACCGTCCATACTGCGTGATTCATATTTCCCTGCTGGTTTCGGCCCGTAAATTTTGGTCACTATTATTATTTTCCTCCCACCAAGTAGAGTAGCAGTCCACCTCAATGCTTGGTTAACCTCAATGACTTTTCTTTCTCCTCTCACTCTGTATCTCTCTTCTTTCTACTCATTTTTTCTTTTCCCCCAACGTAGACAGGGAGGTTAACAAGACAGCAGTCCGTTTAACCTCGCTGCCTTCTCCCTTTTGTATTTTTTCTTCTCTAGTTCTCCCTCTCTCTCATCCGCGTAATTTACGCTCACTTATATTCTTTCTTCCTTTCTATTTCTTTTTATTATGTCCCACACAACGTGTAAATCAAGTGCTACAATGATGAACTCGATTTCCTTTCATCCTGGTACTTGTTCCGAGTATTCACAAGAATATAGCTGTTCTTTTTAGTGTACCGGTCATAACAAGAGTCAGGCAAAAGGCAAATGGTGCTATAATGTTATTTTTTGGGGAAAAAAGTGAGGCCGTTGGGAGGAAGTATCTAACTTCGAACTATGCTATGGTGATTACCCTCGTTATTGGGCAATGGTCAAGCTAACCCAGCGAAGTGGTGCTCCGTTATCAGATGAACCAACAATTGGGATCAGCTTTAAGCCGTCTTGAGAGCCCACGATGCAGCGGTCAGGCTTAGTCTGCCAGGCCACAACATAGGAGAAACCCACTGCGTGCCATAGTCGCGTTTCTCAGCACTACAAAGAAAGTTCCTCCATCCATGCATTGGTAACTGGAATCACTCAAACATTTCAGCTCATGAGATGTCCCTTTCATTATAGAATACATAGCTTAAGGACATGTTTTTTTTTCAAGTTGTTGTGGCGCTGTTCTTAACTGTTGTTCGTTCTTTGCGATAACAGAATCGTGGTCTAGCACTCTTTCTCTGATAACCTTATTCTGCTCCCAGTACGTCTTTCTCCGAACGGGGCTTGGCCTGAATTGAATAAGCATGATCGTTTCCCCTTTACGCGTAGTACAACAAAAACACAAATGATCGTGGAACGAAAACCGTCGGTATCACATAATGTGAATGTAAGAAAGTGAAACGACTTCCTGCTCCTTATAGTGTTTTTTGTTGTTGTTGTTAAAGTCGCAGTGCCGGGAAATCCGTAACGATAATTCTTCATTCAACTCTAGAAGAAGCCCGACGACAAAATAAAAGCAGAAGTATAAAGTATGAGATGCTTTCTTTTCGAATTATTCATTGAGAATATTCGATCTCGGAGATGGCTAGCAGCCGATCATTAGCCTAGTTGCGAGTTTCCCTCGAGCCGATCGACTTACTTGGCCCGTTCAAGTGCCACTTCACTTGGGTGAACAATATGTCCCTCTTCTTAGGCAAATGTCAGTATTTTTTTGTTGGCCGCAGTGCAGCCGTCGATGGATGCAAGTAGCTGGGAAGGCACCCGGTCGTTCATTAAGCACACGTGCCTTATTCGTCTAGCGCAGTTGTTGGATGTGCGGCCTACACTTTGAATCCCCCTCTTTATTGGCCACAATGAAAGAAGTGGGCAGCCCGTGAAGCAGATGGAGGAGATATTTTGAACACGTACGTCCTTACGCCAACCTTTGAATACCATTAAGCCTGACCTAAGATGAATAAGATTTCTTCAAAGGGTGTACCTATAGTTTTGTTATTTAATAGTCTGGGGGAATTCAACATATGTTCGAATGTTAAATGAGTAAGTTTTCATTTTCCGACAGCGGCAGAAGTTGAACATTTTAGCTTATTTTCTAGTATCTAATTCCTAATTCATTTATATAGCTATTGGTCTAAAACATACTTTCTAGATTAAAAAAAATGAAAAGAACTTTCCCACAGTTTTGAAACCCAGCGATTTTTTTTTTCAACGTATTCATGTTGGAACTACTCCCTCAATGAAGCCTATATTCTTGGCATTAGACAAGTAAAGAGGTACGTTGGACGTGGTTATCTAGTTTGTTTCAGTTTCTGATTGTTCAATACTATGAAACTCGTTAGGAAGGATGTAAGGCTCAGAGGATCTCTATCAAAATTTTCCCGAGTTTCAGTGTTCACCCGCGTTTACGTAGAATTTCGGGTTCACCGGTCAACTTTGCAGTAGAGTAATCTAAATTGTTTGGTGAAATAAGCCGAACAAGTCTGACGAGTAGCACGACAATGACGCATCTTCACCATCATTACGTGTGTTGCGTCTCTCATAATCATACAGTGGTTTCGGGACGTTAAACCCCACATATCCATCCATTACGTGTGTTGACAGTTTCGTAATCCTATCAGATTTTTCGCACTCATAACTTCTCACTGGATTGCCAGCAGTGACACTTTGTTTTCAGGAATACCGTATGCACTAAGAGGTCTTTCTATTGCTACTTCATACGACGGTGCCGACGAGCACAAGTGCACTGTGGATGAATGTCGCTATCTGAGCACCCCGCAAAGCAATGTTTGAAGAGGTTGGTGGTGTATTGTCGTCAGATGTGGCATGCTGAACTTCGTTTTATGAAAGTCTAAACCGGATCATATTAGTTCAAACACAGACTCGAAGGGCAACGCAACTCTGAGAACACATAAATAGAAGACAAGATACTGTATTGATCGTTTACACTTATGTGGCCTGTTCTACACTGTTGTTCATATCGAAATAACATTCCTGCTACTGGCGGGCATCGGTCGGTACCAAGAAAATGCCAGATTCGGAAGGCTGGTAGTCCACAGACCCTGTATTGAAGCCTCCACGTATTGTCCAGTTCTCTGAAGCTGCATACCTGTGGAGGACCTTTGCATGCTTTCAGAACGTGGAATATTGCGACGTAAGTTGCTGCGCCTGATATAGCTTTTAATTTGTTAAACAATAGTAACAGTCAAGAATAAAAAAACACCGTATAAGCTCTAACAATCCACGGAAACTTATGAGAGCATTTGAAATCGAAAGCAAACTGTGTTGCATTCCTCTGACATCAGTATAATTATTTAATGCATGAAAAGTGAATGCTTTGTGATTCAATTTTTCATGACACAAATGGCCAGTCTAGACATTTGATATTGTTTTCCCGCGTTTCCATCAATAAATCTTACTTCTCTGGTAGTGACTGTCTTTTGATCATTCTACTTGCGTTCACTTTTTCATTTTCCGAGCTTATTAAAATTGTGCAAGTGAATTCGAACTCCCACAGTTTTATACGTTGTTTAGAACTCCTGATGAAATACATGCACTGAGCCTAAAAAAAACTGAAGTGTTAAGTTGTACCATCAGTAAACCGAACGATTAACCAACTGCCTAATCGAATGATTGATTGATTACTTGGTTTTTTTATTTATTCATTTATTTATTCACACATGACCAACCAACTGGGCCTGCCCACGAAGAAGCATCATTATTAAGCTATTGCCCAACTCGACCGCATGTGTTTGAACAGCAATGCTATTTGTCCACAGCCTCAGAATAGAAGGTATTTTTTTTATTCTTTGATGCACGAGTTCTCCATCATGGACGCTCAGAACTTTCTCGGGCTGTACAGGCAAATGCTAGTTCACGCGAATGTAGATCACATTAATGCATAGGAGTGTGAAAGCCATCAGCGGGATGTGTGAAGGCGGAGCTTCTCGCGGAGCTTCTTCACTGGACCCTAGGAGGTGCTCCTGACGCACACACGCCGTTCACAAATTGGATTCAAGCGGATTTTCAGAGAAGTGGCGCCCAGTCACATCGGGGGAGAAGCCTTGGTAAATAACTGCTGTCTGGAAAAACTACCGCAGTTTTTATAGCACAGAGAATGACAGCGGGTGTCTGCGGAAGTCCGTTATACAATCAAGCTCCCATTCGTTGAATGAGAAAGACATGCCCCTGCGACTTCCATCCAACAATGTGCTGTATGAGTCCATATCATGTCGTGTTTCTAAACTTCTCAACTTCTTCGTTTCCCGGTCACAAGTCTCATTTCTTGGCATCCTCCAAGTTTCAGGAACGTACAAAAGTGGCCGTTAAGTCCAGGTATACTGCAGTGCGGTTCAAGGAGAGAAGGCGAGGTCACTCATTGTGCAGGTAACGTGCACAGACGGAATTAACGTGCGCAGAAGACGTAGTAGAGGCAATTAGTGTCTTGTTTGCTCCCTGTGGTTCCACTTCGATGTTCGAAAATAGATTAGTTTATGAGGTTAACGTTCCATGGTGATTCAGGTTGTGATGAACACCTCATTGGAGGGCTACAAAAAATTCTCAACACATATGGAAAAAAATCAAAAACGCATATTCACATTGCACAATGTATCATACCACTTATATTATAGTGCGACCACTGTAGTAGAACATTCTTAAAAACCTGACAATATATACACCATCGTCACAAACTCGATGTAGCACCCCCCTTCACTGCCATGCAATGTCCATAATGTAGACTCCATAATGTAGACAGCTCCGTAAGTGTCTATTGCTCTTATGCTAAGGAGAGCTAAAGTGACTTGGCCTCGCGAGATGCCTCACCTAAAACTGGTCAGAGATGGCCTGGACAGACAATGCAAATAAGAAAGGTATTGAACAGTAATATTTTTAAAATGTATTGTTCAAGGCATAGTTAAATTTAGGCCTTTTGGTTCACAATCTTTGTAGAGGATACTCCAGAGGGGACAAGAATCTTCTGGAAGGATTGTGCGTTGTGTGATTTTTAGAAAAGCGGCCCCAAAGAAAAACAGTGTTGGTGTGCGAAAGAGCGTAGTTGTGTTTACACTGTGCATAACATTTTTTAAACTTGCATATTAGAAGAGTTTAGTGAAGAAAATCCAGACAACTTTATATGCAAGGCGTTCATATATAACTAAAACGATCGACGTAATATAGCCACTACTTCACTTCTAGACTTCCCAAGTTGGCATAGAATTTACGCTGCTTACTCTCTGCACACACTTAGCATGCATTACGTAAACATTCCATTACCAGTGTTCAGTACATGATCATGCACACGGAACGGCCATACGGAACGCGCGTTACAGAATCCCGTGGACGCAACTTAACTATTTCAAAACATGGCGTCATTTTTCAATAGATCCGCCAATAGGGTCATCATCACCCCAGTCGCCAAAAGCGTAGCCCAAATAGGACGGAGGATCAAGAACGTCATAAACTAGGCTTCTGATAAAGGATTATTGAACGTGTAGTGGAGCATACGCACCAACGCGTATGCGCCTTCGGAAGACAACGAAAAGCCCATGCTCTGATTGCGCGAGAACCTGTGCCGCCTTTGCCAGACTTGCTGTTCGCCCATTATCCGTCGCAACCTCGTTGCCGCTCCTCTGTTCCAATAAACATCATCGCATTTGGTGGAGGTTGCTGAGATCCCAAGGCAGACCTGGAGCTTCGCTCTCGCAAGTTGGCCGAAAGACCACCGTACAACATGACTGACACAGTCGCCAACCAGCCCATCCCAGCACAGCCAGCACCATCGGCTGCCCCGTCTACCTGCCCCGGTGCTACCCGTCAGCGGGACCCACCAATCTTCAGCGGCAGTGGTGAGCAAGACGTCGAAGACTGGCTCTCCTTGTACGAACGCGTGAGTGCCAGCAACAAATGGGACAATGACTCTAAGCTTGCCTATGTTATCTTTTACTTGGCTGACGTCGCCAAGCTATGGTTCACCAACCGCGAAACCGCCATCGCCAGCTGGTCCACCTTTAAGACCCTCGTGACCGAAGCGTTCGGCCGACCAGAGGTCCGCAAGCTCCGCGCTGACCAGCGTCTGCGCCACCGAGCCCAGCAGCCTGGCGAGACATTTACTAGCTATATTGAGGATGTGCTTGACCTCTGCAGGCGTGTTAACTCATCCATGCCTGAAGAAGAGAAAATTCGACATATTCTTAAAGGCATCGAGGATGGAGCATTCCAGATGTTGCTGGCGAAAAGCCCAACCACAATAGCAGTCCTCGTAAGCATGTGCCAGAGCTTCGATGAATTGCGTCGTCAGCGTTCCATCGCCCGACAGAGTGTCCCATCACCAGATTCAATCTCGGCCGTCGCACTCGCAAATGGCAACGTTCACCAAGGAACTCTGTCGAACCAGATTAAAGACTTCATCAGGGAGGAAGTCGCCCGACAGCTCTCCCTGCTGCCGCATAGTGACGCGCCCACGACAAGCCTCCCTTCGAATATGCAGCAGGCCATACGCACTGAAATTTGCCATGCCCTCCCTACAGTTCCGGCCTCTTATCCATGCACTTCGGTGCCATCTGATCTCTCAACTGCTGGCTACGCACCAACTGCGCCGCCTTCACCTCTCAGCTACGCAGCTGTGGTCGCGCGGCCCCCACCGCATCCAGTCGCCTTATCGGCTCCACCTCCTCCGGCCTCGCCTCCAGTTTACAGGCCCCCACCTCGCTTTTTCCGTTCATCTAATGAGTGGCGCACCCGAGACAATCGTCCCATCTGCTTCGCGTGTGGCATCGCTGGCCACATTGCACGCTTTTGCCGCCGCCGTCCCACACCTGCGCACGCATACTTCGGAGCTCCTACCTACGCACCGCAGCAGACTACCACGTCTGCATATGAACAGAGGCACTCCGACTCGGATCACCACCCATCGACTGCTCGTTTCTCATCACCTCGTCGCCGATCGCCATCGCCTATGCGTCGTCGACCACCTCCTGAGGAGGGAAACTAATCAGTGCAGTTCCGGAGGCAAGAGCTGCACCTTGTGCGCAATTCCCAAGGCCTCCATTTTCGCCGCAAAATGTTGTTGATGTCGATGTTGAGGGAGTCGCCACACTAGCGTTAATTGATACCGGGGCCGCCGTTTCGGTGATGAACGCAAAATTTTGCAGGAAAATGAAGAAAGTGACCACATCTCTCAGTGGCTTGATGCTGTCCACGGCTAGCGCGCAACGCATTCATCCCTCGGCTGTGTGTACGGCGCGCGTCGTCATCCGAGACGTTTTGTACGTCGTACAATTTTTTGTTCTACCATCTTGCTCTCATGACCTTATCCTGGGTTGGGATTTTTTATCACGTCATGAAGCTATCATCGATTGTTCCCGTGCCGAAGTGTCCCTTGTGCCAACATGTGAATTTACACCACCCGACCGCTCTCCTCTGCTCTGCAAACTCACCGCTGATGACGACATCACCTTGCCTCCTGAAGCTTCGGTCCCTATTAGCCTTTCATGTGTGGCGCAACCTGACGGCACGGTGGTGTTTACGCCATCTCCGGTTTTTACTGAACGCAAGGGCATCGTTCTTCCATTTGCTGTTCTTACAATTGCGTCTGGTTTAACCGTAATGCTGGTCACCAACCACTGCAACTACCCCATTGGCTTACTTCGTGGTGAAACGTTAGGATATGTGCAACCTGTCGACCATATCGATGATATTATTCTTCCCGATGAAACGCCATGTCACATAGCTGCAATCACTCATGCGTCTGAGCCATCAAGTTCGTCAGCCTTCGACAATGCTATTGATGCAGACCTTCCTCTCTCGCATCGCCGCCAACTCGTTGCTCTCCTTAACAAGTTTCGTTCTTCTTTCGACTTTCAAGAACCTGCTTTGGGCCGCACCACGACTATCACTCATACTATTGACACCGGCTCACATTCGCCTCTGCGACAGCGTCCTTACCGCGTTTCCGCCGAAGAGCGCCGCGTCATTACGGAGCAAGTAGATGACATGCTTAAACGTGGAGTCGTACAGCCTTCTCAAAGCGCTTGGTCATCACCTGTGGTTCTGGTCAAGAAAAAAGATGGCACCGTACGATTTTGCGTGGACTATCGCCGCTTAAACAATATTACGAAAAAAGATGTCTACCCGCTACCACGAATAGACGATGCTCTTGACTGTTTACAAGGCGCCGAGTACTTTACATCTTTGGATCTGCGTTGTGGGTATTGGCAGGTGCCAATGGCTGAATGTGATCGCCCTAAAACAGCCTTTGTAACGCCGGATGGCCTATATGAGTTCAAAGTCATGCCATTTGGGCTCTGCAACGCGCCTGCCACATTTGAGCGCATGATCGACACCATCTTGCGTGCCCACAAGTGGAAAACCTGCTTATGTTACCTGGACGACATCGTAGTCTTTTCATCTGATTTCCCGACCCATCTTGCTCGCCTCCACGAGATTCTGACGTGTCTAACTTCTGCAGGCCTACAACTCAACTCCAAGAAGTGCCACTTCGCAGCACGAAAACTAACCATCTTGGGACATGTCATCACAAGAGACGGTGTTCTTCCGGATCCCGATAAGCTTCGAGCTGTCGCTGACTTTCCGTTGCCCACATCACTGAAAGCCCTAAGAAGTTTCGTCGGTCTCTGCTCCTACTTTCGTCGCTTCGTGCGCAACTTCGCGTCCATCATCGCACCTCTCACGAGTCTGCTTTCCAACAGCAAAGGCATATCTGCATGGTCACCTGCATGTGACGATGCATTTCGCCAGCTGCGCCGCCTGCTGACCTCACCACCTATTCTTCGTCACTTCGACCCTGCTGCGGCCACAAAAATTCACACAGATGCAAGTGGCATCGGTCTCGGTGCAGTTTTGGCACAACAGAAAGGCACCCAAGCTGAATACGTAGTCGCCTATGCAAGTCGCGCTCTCAAGAAGGCTGAATTGAATTACTCCGTGACAGAGAAGGAGTGTTTGGCCATAATCTGGGCGTTGACGAAGTTTCGCCCGTACCTTTACGGCCGTCCTTTCGACGTGGTCACAGACCACCACGCTCTATGTTGGCTGTCCACCTTGAAAGACCCGTCCGGACGCCTGGGGCGTTGGGCACTTCGATTGCAAGAATACGACATCCGTGTAGTATATCGTTCCGGTCGCAAACATGCGGATGCCGATGCACTTTCGCGATCGCCATTAACACCAGATGTAGCTTCTTTGTCTCCTCCTTTTACCACCTTGTCACCACTCGACACGACTGACATGCTTTCGGAGCAGCGTAAAGACCCATACCTTGCCTTGTTAGTCGACTACCTTACCGATCCGTCTGCTGTCCCTTCCACGAGAGCGCTACGCCGGCAAGCAGCCCACTTTTCCTTACGAGACAACGTTCTGTACCGCCGCAACTACATGCCTGGTGGTCGGAAGTGGCTCCTTGCTGTCCCAACTCATATGCGCTCTGACATCTGCATGAATTTCCATGCAGATCCCCAAAGTGCTCACGCAGGTGTCCTGAAAACCTACGAAAGGCTGCGCCAACGCTATTACTGGCGAGGAATGTATCGCTTTGTGCAGAAATACATTCAGTCTTGCACCACTTGCCAACAGAACAAGACACCTCCGCGGCATCTTACTGGCACGTTACAGCCGCTCCCGTGCCCGGCTCGCCCATTCGACCGCGTGGGTATAGACCTATATGGCCCCCTCCCATATAGTAGCTCTGGAAACCGGTGGATTATTGTCGGAGTCGATCATCTGACACGCTACGCTGAGACTGCAGCTCTACCGGCAGCCACCGCCCACGAAGTTGCACTCTTCATTCTCCGCAGCTTCATTCTACGTCATGGTGCCCCGCGGGAATTCCTCAGTGATAGGGGTCGAGTGTTCCTGTCGGAGGTCATCCAAGCTATCCTCGCTGAATGCAACATTATCCACCGGAAATCTACCGCATACCATCCACAGACAAATGGTCTTACTGAGCGGTTCAACCGCACACTTGGCGACATGCTGAGGATGTACACCTCCTCCGACCACACTAACTGGGACGCTGTATTGCCCTTTGTTACCTTCGCTTATAACACCGCGACGCAAGCGACTACCGGTTTTTCCCCGTTCTTTCTATTGTACGGCCGCGAACCTTCCCACCCACTCGACACTATACTACCGTACCGCCCTGATGCATCTGAGTGCTCCCCGTTTTCGGAAGTCGCCAGATACGCTGAAGACTGCCGTCAGTTGGCTCGGTCTCTGACAAGAGAGGCTCAAGGTCTACAAAAGACTCGACACGACGACGCTCACCGCATAGCTCCTACATTTTGTGCTGGCTCCCTTGTGTGGCTTTGGGTGCCCCCGCACGTTCCTGGCCTGTCTTCTAAACTTCTGGCCCGGTACCATGGTCCCCACCGTGTCATTGACGCGACCTCCCCGGTGAATTACATCATCGAGCCATTAACACAATCACCAGATTTGCGCCGTCGAGGACGCGAGACCGTACACGTCGACCGTCTCAAGCCCTATTACGACCCCCTCATTGTGCCTACTCCCTGAGTCGCCAGGATGGCTACCCTTCACCCCGGGGGTATTGTAGTGGAGCATACGCACCAACGCGTATGCGCCTTCGGAAGACAACGAAAAGCCCATGCTCTGATTGCGCGAGAACCTGTGCCGCCTTTGCCAGACTTGCTGTTCGCCCATTTTCTGTCGCAACCTCGTTGCCGCTCCTCTGTTCCAATAAACATCATCGCAAACGCATAAATTGCTCAAGCTGCGGGAACGAAAGACGACCGAGTGCGTTCCTGTCACGGCGAGATTGCTTGTCCACTGGCAGTAATCAATCGGACAGACACGATTGGCTCCATCTCGCAAATCCTTCCGAACCAGCTCTGGCCCAGCATCTACCCTTCTATTACGGCACGAGCGCGAACGACAAGAAGAAAGCAGAGCCCCTGTTCCCATTCCAGGCAAATCCCGCCCGGTTTGTCCACACTTTTCTGCGGAACGAGCATTGCTTCGTGCTTTTATTATCTTCGGGATCTTCGGATATGTTTTCAATTAAACCCAATTTTCTGCATGTATGTAGCAGCGATAACTTTCTGCAGTACCTTTATTTTCAATGGTTTTTTTTTCTAACGCGAAGTGTTCATTAGCGAACTTCGGCAACTTTGAGCGTATCTATCTATCTGTCTGTCTGTCCTATCTATCTGTCCTATCTCTCTGTCTGTCTGTCCTGTCTATCTGTCCTATCTCTCTGTCTGTCTGTCCTATCTGCCTGTCCAATATATCGGTCCTATCTATCTGTCCTATCTATCTGTCCTATCTATCTGTCCTATCTATCTGTCCTATCTATCTGTTCTATCTATCTGTCCTATCTATCCGTCCTATCTGTCCGTCTGTCCTATCTGTCTGTCTGTCCTATCTGTCTGTCTGTCTGTCCTATCTGTCCTATCTGTCCTATCTGTCTGTCTGTCCTATCTGTCTGTCTGTCCTATCTGTCTGTCTGTCCTATCTGTCTGTCTGTCCTATCTGTCTGTCTGTCTGTCCTATCTGTCTGTCTGTCTGTCCTATCTGTCCTATCTGTCCTATCTGTCTTTCTGTCCTATCTGTCTGTCTGTCCTATCTGTCTGTCTGTCCTATCTGTCTGTCTGTCCGTCCGTCTGTTCGTCCGTCTGCCCATCCGTCCGTCTGTCTGCCCATCCGTCCGTCCGTCTGTCTGTCTGTCTATCTATCTATCTGTCTAGCCGCTTAGGTTTGGGTGCTCTTGTGGTCGCCCCCTTAACTTGGTTTGAACCAAAACTAGCATGTGAGGGTAAGATGGTTTGACGATTATGACGCGCTGGAGAAGACATGAATAATGTCACAATCCCATCGCGTACGTCGTCGAACACTTCCCGACAGACAGTGGCACGTACCCATGGGCGGGTATGTGCTGCTGGTATGCGGGTATGTTCCACAGATAATTGACACTTAGTATTTACCTAGGAACGACGAGAACACACATGGGCAATGTGAACGCGCGAGCATCAAAAATTACCCTACATAGGTAGCGTCGACTCGACGAATGAAAAGAATAAATATTACGGTCCCAGCTGGAACCAAATCTAAGCATTCTGCATGGTAATGAAGCATTTTACCACGGAGCTACGCCAGGTCCCGGAACTACTTTTCAAATAGACGCTAATTTTCGTAAAATGTCAACAGTGGTTGCAGTGCTGCCTACCCAGTTTTATAAACATTACATATGTACTCCTTTAATACAGCCGTCACGTCGGGTTAACGTCAATTGTGGTTAATTACCATGCGCTGAAGTTGATTTGTGTAGCACTGTCCAGGACCAGCATCCTCACGAGCATCAGCGCTTCATATCAGCTTCAGGCGTTGTTGATACGCACGTTGGAGTTGGAAGCATTGCGCAAGTGCAGCAACTGGTTATAATGACATCAGTAACTCTTCAACATATGTCTCCGCGTACAACATTTGTACGTATATTTAGCGTCATTTCATGACGTGTCACTCAATAAAAAAATTCAACACAGTCACATTCCCTGCGCATGCTTCGCATAACGTCGATTCCTAGGTACGAGGGGTATGCCTAATTTTAATCAACTGTAAACACGCGCCTCAGTTGTTATTTTTTAGACAAAGTTAGTTTTGAAGTCATCAGGAGGTCGACGTGGTTGTCACTCTATGTATACTTGTGTCAATAACATGTCTCTCACGTCTTGGCGTATGCGTTAAATACATCACAAGTGCATAAAAAAATCGACTTCTGCCGGGGCGACAACGTGCTGTGATGTTTTCTCTTAAAGAGCAAAACCAAACAACCTCCGTTCTTTATCTGAAAGGGCCGAGATGATATATGGTGCGTTCCGAGGCTGCATCCATGTTTCTGAACGTCGTAAGGAAGGCTCATGACGGGAATAAAACGGCTTAAAACAGCCTTTCAATGTGTCATGTCTTTAAACCGTTTCGAGTTGGGTATACAGGTTCGACTGTTTTCGGAACTGTCGGTATTAAGCGTACATAAATAACGTATCCATAGTAGGCAGGACAGAAAGGGAAACACGCAAAAGATGGAAACAGGATAAGCACTGAATAGATAACGTGTTTGACACAGTGTGAACTGTGAGTGTTTGCTGAATCGCAGCTCAAGCCAGAAGATGTCGATGTCCCAGAACGACGAACTCAAAACTTCCGTTTTTTGAAATGTGAGAAGTCACTGGACATTGCCGTATTGCCATACTGTTCACTTGTTTTTCTACAACCAGCGAAAAGTTGATATACAAAGAAAACAAACTTTAAGGCATGCTAAGTGGGGAAAAGCAAAGAAAGAGTTATTACCGAGAGCGCAGAGCACTCATGATTCAGAGCTTCGTCCCTTTCCTTGTTCCGTCTTTCATAACTTTTGTGCTTCGTGATCAGTTGGCTATGTACCCTTCGCCTAATTCAAAATTAGTAGCTTCTGTTTCTCATGTGGCTGCAAGACTATGATTTCGGCCGCACAGGTTAGGCATTTTGAATCTTTTTTTTACTGCGAAGCTGTTAGGGTTTCGGTTGTGACATTTAACTCGTCGATATAAATCTTTCATCGTCGCCGTAAACCGTCCCGCGCTCTCGCCATCCTTTTTCTTTTCGCCCTCTTTTTCATCTTCTGCTTCGTTCCCAGGACACGAGTGCCGCTTTCACCAGCGTCATATGCTATAACTCTGATGGGGGGAGGGAGCACTCAAATGAAGAGAAAAAGCAATTATCGACGAAAAAAAATCTAGGCGAATCCGGACTCTAACCCACAATCCGAACGCAAGCATTCTAACCACTCGGCTGTCAGGCACTCTAGAATAGCATAGCAGAGTAACAGAGTGTAGTGGAGCCTTTTACAAAGTATAGTATAGCAACGGGTTTTGATAGGAAAGTATAGCACAGAAACAGGAAGTGAGAAACAGCGAGAGAGAAAAAGAAACAAATAGATCGATAGATTACGAAAGAAATAGACGGAAAGAAGAACGACACAAAAATAGAAAAAATAAAGAAAAAGGAGGAAACAGATGAACAAAGACAAAATTAAACAGAAACAATGAAGGGCATTCATTCGCCCTTTCTTCTGCTTTGCGCAACTATAATGCGAGGCTTACTTATTTTTCTTATTTGAGATTCTTGAACCTGCACCTCCACCTGAATAAATACGGCTTTCCGCATTTCGCCCTCATTAAGATGCGGCCCATAAAAGAAAAGCAAAGGCACATACCCCTGCCTAATGGCGTGACCACGTAGTCACTAAGCTAACCTGGCGGGTCCGCTTACGCTACAGCGAACGTTTACGTAGCTAAAACTGCTTGGGCGTTTAACGAACAGGAAGTGGTTACTAGTGGAAACAATATTGGCGGTTTTTTTTTTGCTTTACAAGAAAGAAAAATAAGATTCACGTAATGCTTATGTTTCTTCTTGTTAAAAAATATTGCGTATTAAGAAAATGGGTTCCGCGCTTTGCTTTCCTTCTTTTTAATTTCGCAATGAACGCGAAAAAAAAGCGCAGCTCATTTCCTTATTCAGATAATGTCCACGTGAATCGAGAGCTGGATAATCTAGAAAGAAAAATAAAAATCATTTTGCGTGCTTCGGTATACTGAAGGTCATAAAGCGAACTTGCTGTACGTAATTACGCTGATGGAATAGTGTGTCAAGTTATTACTCTCATTGTAATGGCATGTATATTGCATTAGTATGGGTGAAGCGTAAGAGATGGAAAACGGAGAGAGAAAAAAGTAAGCGCTTAATCACAGAAGTAAGTGGAACGAAAAAAAAGATAAGGATTAAAACAGGAAGAAAGAGATCGAACGTGTGCAATGGCAGGCTTCAGTAAGACCTTCTTAGCATACGGTTTAACAACAAGGGACAGGAAGTGAGGTTGAGCAGGAGCAAGTTGAGAGTACCGCATAGTATAGCTATAACGTATATCAGGTGGGGTTGGAGAGGGAAGTTGTGGTGAACAACGGGGGGGGGGGGAAAGAGAGTAAAGGATAGCTTTTTCGTGTATCATATAGGAGGCGATGGTACAGAAAGAACAGCCAGAAGTGAAAAAGGTAATCGGGGTTGATGGTGAGAGATGTGAGGATAATAAAGAAGGAACGGAGCAGGAGCAGTGCAAAGCGCTTCAATACTGTGCAGGTAGTATTGTATAGCAAAGGATTAAAAAAAAAGGACACGAAGGTGGGGAGGAAAGATGTAGACGTGATGAGGAAGGGTTGCAGGAGGTGGTGGGGGGGAAGCCGCACATAGCATAGTAGAGTAAACATAGTAGAGTAAAATATGTGAAATTGTCGTAAGGGTGAGGAGGAAATAAACAAAGAGGGAGAGGGCGTCACTGTACAATGCCACCTAGACTAGCTGCAAGGCCTGCGCGCTCCCTCGGTGAAGACCCCGTCAGGCGGAGACCGACGCTGTCGTCGGTGGCGCAGTCTGGTCGTTCGTGCAGTGAAATCTTTGGACGCATTCGTCCAGGCGACGCTATACAAAAGGCAATAAAGACACAGCTGACATGCACACGTCCCCGGCGTTAACGTGGGTGGTATAGCGTCTGTTTTCGACGGACAAGGTCGTGCGACTTCGTGGAGGGAGTGCGTAGGTGATGAATCTAGTCGACGGGGTGTTGCCCAGCATCACAAATACAGGTTTCCTTTCGCGCCACGGGCGCCGAGAAGGCTGCACGCTTGAAACGGAATCGCTTGCTTACCCGTGAACGCGAGCGTCACTGAAGGCCAGGCAATTCACTGCTACGCACTTTGTACAGCTTTCACGTTGAGTGCAGCTGCATACATTTTTTTTTATCGCACGCAAACATAAGCCTAACCACGTTGTCGCAATGCGTCCCTTCAGTGAAACGCGAGTGGTGTGACCGATTCCGGAAGCAGCGACGTTGTGTTAGAAATCAGAAGGAGAAAAGTAATTTCATTGCGTCTTTTTCGGGGTATAAAAATAATATAAACGATTATGAATAGGCCGTTTGTCTGACGTTTGCATTTTGCCAAGATTATAAATTATAATGAACTGACGTGCACGTCATGTCTACTGCTGGTGTTCATTTCTCTTTTACTCTTTCTATCTCTTTAGTTAAGTCGATGCATACGTGTGCATACAAATCGCACAGACGTCTGCTATATTGTTGCTTGTGTTCAGGGTGTCTGACAGGCTAGAGCCAAGAAAGGTGACATAACTGTGTTCTATAAGCACATCTGCCTATAAAAAAAGTGCTACGGACGGCGACCGATGGCATCCATGAATGCACGGAGGCACATAGCGAGTCTTCGCTTCCAGCTGGCCGGCTCTCTGTATAACGACGTGCGAACAAAGACTTTCCGTTCCCGTCCGAGCTGTCACCAACGATATTTCACAACTGAGTCATTTGTCACGCGGCCGCGAAATCGAATGCGTACGCGAGGTCATTTCGATCTCTTTTTCTCCGCACCATAATGACTTGCTTGTCCCTCAGATACTGCATACAATTCGGCCTTTTTTATTCCTTAGTGCAGTCTTCATGTTCTCGTCTGTCTCTTCTTTGCATCGCTTTTTTTCTTTGCCTTTGTAGATATTTTACGAATACAATTCATAAAAAGATGATCAGCATCTCTGAAATCGCACGTATTGACGTAATGTCTGCATTTCACAACTTCCCTTTTTTTTTTAATCGACCTTCTTTGGGACAGACGTTAGCCATTCGTATTGTTGCTAGCGTGCCCATCGTCTGCCAAACGAAGATTCAGTCACGACGTGCAACACAAATTGATTCTATCCGGGCTCAAATAATCTTTGCAAATTAAGTGCACAGAACTACACGCATTTCAATAGAATAAGTCATCTAATGGAAGTTTTACTATGAGTTCGCCAGAAGTAAGTGTCCTTAGAGCACCTATGAGAGTCGCACAGTTTCGATGCATATATTAAGTTTGGAACAATGTTCATCTCCAAACTATCCTAGGAGAAACGTTATGCCATTTTCGGAAAAGACAACCTTTAAATGACAACCTGAAGAGACATGATGCCTGAAGTTCGTCGAGGTGATCCTTTGAAATCTTAGCAGCGTAGTAAGCCCACTGGAAAAACATTAGTGCCTACAAACGTTTACAAAACAACAATCATCATCATTAGAAGGTATGTGGCACAGACATTCAACCAATTTATACTCAGCTCTGGTCCCCTAAACATCAAGGAAGCAACAGATGGCCGGCAAATACCAAATAAGACTTCTAGACAGACGTGACCAGGGATTGAGAAAATCTTTAATGAATCGTTGGGACTCAACCAGAGATAAACATCACGGCTGCAAGTTTCAGCTTTGCTGAACTATCTAGATGGAGTGCCGCAGTGGTATGTACAGTGAAAGAATACTAGTAGCGCTTTTCATTGGGCTAGCAGGAGCGGTTCTAACTACACTCAAAGTGCTCTTGCCGGTTGCGGCGCCTCCCAGTGGTCGGGCAGAAGTAGAGGCGCTGTGTTTCATTGGTCGAGGAGGAGCACTTTTTCGACGTCGAGGGCAGCCTAGAGCAGTTTTTGGTGCTCCTCCGCCAACGGTGAAGTAAAGAGAGCGCGGAGAAATTCTCGCGGCCTTTCGCACGTCACTTCTGGTTTTATGTCTATGTAGGCGCGGAAACTAGCGCTCGGAGAAGGCGAGCGTGCGGCACGACCATGGGCATAACTGATTATGTCAGCAAAGAGGGCGCGGTAATAAATTGGCCACTTGACACCTGACATCAATAGATAAATATGTGGGATTTAACGTACCAAAACCTTCATATGATTATCAGAGACGCAGTAGTGGAGGGCTCCGGAAGTTTTGACCACCTGGGGTTCTTAACCATGCCCCCAAATCTGAGCACATAGAGCATTTCAGAAATGCTGTAAGTTTAATTTTCGGTTAAACTCACTGCTTTTGGCCCATTTGGTATTCTTCTTGGTATTTTCTGTCGGGCAGCTGAGTGCTGTGCATGTTTGACGTTTCCGATAGTTTTTGTGACCTTAAAGTCTGGTTTTCATTCAGACAAGAAGAGAAGAGGAAACTCTTATTTGATCCTTGGATAATCTATGAGGAGAGTTAGTGTGTCATGCCACGCCTGTCATGTATACATACATTGCAATACTTATGGCTCAATGTTAGTTAGACCCCCGATAGTTGGATGAAATTATTTTTTCTGACACCGCATTCGAAAAAGCGGCCAGAAAAAAATAATTTGCGGAAACGTCTTCTCTGCATAACCAAAATATAAAAAAGAGCATGGCTGATTCCATGCGTAATAAAAAAATGGAGACTAATGAAGCCAAGAACCACAAAGAAGGCGATTGTGTCATAGCTTTCATTAAAAATAAAAAGAACCATTCACAAAACCTTATGGCCCCAACCAACACTGCCAAGGTGATTGAACGTCGAAGTTGTAAACGACACCCAGGATGATCACACCCCACTGCCACGTCACTTGAAGTGTTTTCCGCATTAGAATTGTACAAAAGTGGGATTGACGTATAACCTCCTCTGAGAACGATTGCCTAGAAAGCCGTCTATTTTGCATAGGTAATGTATGTTTCGTCGCACATGACCGTCTGACTCGACATGTTCATAGCCATGACGTATCGGTTTGGGTAATAAAATCCGTCTATGTCCATCGGCGTCTAGACCATGTGTTCGTCTATCTAACGTTCGTTCAGCAGACATTCGAAAATCTGTGGGTTGAATCGAATGTTGCACTTGTCGAGAAGAACGTCTGATAAATCTAGAATATGGTGAATGAGTTCTGGTGAAGAGTCTTTCCGGTTAAACACCCTGGCTTCCCTCTTTCTGTTTGCTTCTTCATCCTTTACTGTCAGTTACAGCGGGAGTGACAGATTTTGTTCCAATTGCACTTCAATTGCAGTTGTAGTTGCGAAATGGTGCAGCATTACAGAAGGCAAGACCGCTTGCTCAATTGCTTGCTCCTGTGACAAACTGCGTTCATGTACTTTTCATGTTTTCATAGTAATGAAACTGTTACGCCATCACAAAGCGAATGTCGCAAAAGTGGTCATAAGCGAGAGAGACAAAGAAGATATTATCATATTAAAACCTCATATACTTCTAAAGTTTATTGTCCAGAATGGGGAAAGCTGTGATGCGTCTCTCTGTGCTTCAAGAAGCTCACTTACATTTGCCAGTGGTACGATCGAAGAGAAGCGGTGGCTCTTCAGCAACAATTGATGAATACGCTTTCGTCACGCACCATGGATCAAAACGACCTCAATGTACAAATGCGCAGATGAAGACAGCTGTCTGCCAGAAAGGAATCATTCAGCTCTTCCGATTAGACTGTTCTTGCGCATGTATATCATTACTTCCCCGCCCAAGACAACCACCTCTACACTCATATATAAGGGCGTGTGCCCTCTATATAATTCAGCTCGTGAATGTATTTGAGAGTATTCGGGTTGTGGGATGAGTGGAGTTAGTATTGAGGTTTACTTTCTAGTAACAACCATGTATCATGGAACTTTTGCGGTAGTGAGGAGACGACTGGGCACATTGTATGCCATTTCCCTTCCTACCACACTCAATGACATACTCGGCGAGCCGAACTCGACCGTCTTGATGCAATATTGCTGTCGAAAATGAGGATGCTAGGACATTAGCCCATGGTTTCGCCTATGCACAAAGCCACGAAAACCACGTTGAACATGCTACTTGAAGGTGATTAGTGACTTCACGAGCGTCTGTGAAATGTGAACGCGAGTTCATGACGTGTGTGTTCACACTAACTGTTCATTTCTTCTTTTCTTTCACTTGCTCTTTCTTCTCTGTTTTATTGATTTCCACTATCCGTTACCCTGACGCATGGGGTAGCCAACCAAGTCGAAGCTAGTTTAATTTTTCTGCATATTAGAGCACCGATTACTTTTCGGTAGCTGTCCTGACACTTAAAGCTTACTTTCACTATATCTTTAAGATACGCTATATATGACTTCGCATCAGTAAGAAAAAAAAAAACTAAGGCAGCATATCACTAGTAGTACTATTTCGGTAGCTGTCCTGACACTTAATGCTTACTTTCACAATATGTTTAAGATACGTTATATATGACTTCGCATCAGTAAAAAAAAACAAACTAAGGTAGCATATCACTAGTAGTACCAGGCATGAAGGAATTATGGAGCTGGCCAGCCTTGGCTTTTCTTTTGGTTCTTTGTCCCTTTTTGTCAATCTTGTATGCATTTTCCCACGTCTTTTAGTTACACTTATTTTTTATTTTGTTTACTTATTTATTGTACTTATGTTTGGATTTTTTGCTCTTTTGCTCTTTTTGCTCTTGATGTTTGGATCTCATGCTCTTTCAGTTTTTCATTACTTTGCTTTTCTTTGTATTTCTTTCCATATCACGCGCACTTTTTCACTAATATTTAATAACGACGATGTTTCCATACCTCCCGCTTCCTCTTTATCATAAAAAACACCTGAGACGGCCAGCGAAATATGTCCTAGGTTAAAGGCGCAAGATTCTCTTTGCCCTTTCGACAAAAAAAAAAACGTTGTATGCTTAAATTACACTTCGAGATCTTGCATGTGACTCCTTGGCTTCGTTCAAGAGAAATTTTCGTGCCGTCCATAAACTGTCCTCGCTGTGATGTGTCCGAAGCTATTGAACACTGCCTGATAAACTGCCGAGATTCCATCGTTCTTTCTGATGTGCTCAAGCGAGCACTTCAGCAAGACATTGTGCTGAATTGATATCTCGTACGTGCAATATATTTTGTCAGCAAGTTGTAATGACGTACCATTTGCCATGTTTATTTTCAACGCATAGTCTGTAGAAGACACCCGTGTCACAGAGCAACGCAGAGTATATACTTGTCTCAAGAGTTTATTTACTTAATTAGAATGGTCACACAGCTAAGAGATGTACAGGTCAGTCCACCATTACAGGGAACACGCGAGCATGTGGCCTGCGCTCTGCGGCGGCTGTATGCAGCACCATCAGCCGAAAGCTAAGGAAAACTTGTTCGCTTTCGGAATCATCTATTGCCAGCCAAGATAAGCATTCATGGCCGGTTGTCTAGCGCTGCTAGATTACACTCCCTCGCCGCTCGCGCAACTTGCGATGTTGGACAATGCCTGCAGCTTGCGCCTTGCTCGCACACCACGTTCAACTTTTTAGGGGTCAAGCTCCTTAAGCCGTAGGTCGTGCGTCCACGGTGTATGTAGTAGTCGTCGTCGTAGTAGTAGTAGTCAGTGGCCATCTCCACGGCTGGACTAGAGGAGCGGCACGCACATACTCTATTGAATGGAGGAGGAAACCTGCGCACGTTAATCATAAATAAAAATAAAGATAGTTGTTTCTGATGAACTAACCTACAGAGACGAGTATCGGTGACATAATCTCCAATAAAATTTGCCTTGAGTCTGATGCTTACTAAAAATAAAAACTAGTAACAGAACTTACTTTGAGCACTATCTGACCAGAAAAGGTTGCCACGTTAAACTCGCTGGGCGTCCCCTCCTTGGTTTTAGCAAAGTACAGTGATGTTGGGCTGCATTACGATGAACTAGCGGCGTCGAAAGGTAGGAACTTGACACGAAGCGCAGGCCGTAAAAAGTGTGCGTGTGCCACTCCTCTAGCCCGGCCGTGCCACCTCTCGTTTAGTCCTTGGAGTTTCCGCTGGATGGCGGTACTTCTTTATGTAGAATTAAAAATGAAAAGTTGAGAGATGGTGGTACTTGGAGTATTTACTAGATGGACGGACGGATGGAAAGACGTACAGATGATGGACGGAAGGACAGACAGATGCACGAACAGACGCATCGACGGACGGACGCAAGGACGAACGCAGGGACGGAAGGTTGGATGCACGGACGGTCACACAGACGGACGCACGGAAGTAAGAACAGACGGACGGAGGCGCAGACGGACTGACGGACGCTTCGCCTCACTCATCATCATGCACTCCGTAAATATGCTGTGATTTTTAGGCAGAAGACGACGCACTGCAGGCATCGCCCTTTGCGCGAGCGGAGAGGGAGAGTAATTTAGCAGCGCTTGATTACCGGTCATGACTCGTTATCTTGTTTGGCTATAGATGACGCCGAACGCGAACGCCTTTTCTTCAATTGTCGGTCGATGGTGCTGTTTGCAGCCGTCGCAGAGCGCAGGCCACGCTCTCGCGTGTTCCCTCTAACAGTGAACCGACCTGTACTTATGCGTAGGAGCAAGTGAAAATTCAGCCAAACTGGTATATCGCATTGGTGAGGTGTTTATTTTTATCAATATTCTAGTGTACAATGGAAAAAGGTCGTTACTTGATGCATTTGCCCTAGAAATGATCGCGAATTCTTTAGCTCTACGAGTTCGCCATTGGTTCGCGACAGGAGCAGGGTGGTCGTATTAGTGACCTCTCTGTATTGAACGGCTTTCAGGTGCCCTGTCTAGGTTAAATAAACACCATAAAACAAAGTACCTGGATATGTGAGTAGTTTGCAATGCTCGTCTTATGATTGTGGGAAAGCTGGATCAAGTTCCACCTCATCAGAAATTTTGTTTTTTCGCCTGGGAATATTTGAAAAATTTATTGAAGACTTTATCAAACCTTTGTTAAATATTTTATCTCTTTCCTTTCCATTTATTTTTTACTCGCTCTTTTTTTTTCTACCTGCGCTCCTTCCCTCTCTCATCAGTTTTTCCAGACCACACCGGACATATCAGTGCACATATTCAGGGAGAGAACTAAGATTACGAAGAGAATTAAGGAAGTTCGTGCCGGTTCATGATCACCGTTTCTGTTCACCAGTCACGGACCAGTGCTCGGTTTGAAGAGCTCCCCTGTTACAAAAAGCAGAAGGCCTTTAGCTATTGAAGTGACTCTCTGGAGATACGTGCGGGGTCACTTCAAACATTTCAGTCGAGTTCGAAGATGTCAATAACGGTCACCACAGCTGTTTGTAACGCAGGTCATTAAGCGAAAGAACACGTCAAAGAAGAAGTCCCAAATGCCACAGAAGAATGGTAGTTTAGTCTAGCGACAACATTCGACAACCATAGGCGTGCGCAGGGTCCTTAATTAGGATCGAATATTGCGCAACCTCCCCACCTCATCTGCCCCTCATCCCCCCCTCCTCTCACTCCAGTGCTTTTGACAACAGCCTGTCTAGTAAAAGTGATAGCTGGGTGAGCTGTTATGTATTCGTATATTAACGTTTTTTAGCGCGCACGGAAGAATCTTTCTTGTCCTTGTCTTTTGTCTCTAGTCCTTGACATTTCGGAGGTAAAAGTGAATGGTTTTTTTTTATTGCAGCGTTAGTCGTCCTCGACCGCCAATGTCGTCAAACACCGTGTGGCCATCCCATAATCTTAAGGATTAACCAATACCAATGACGTGACAGGTTCTATTGAGAACAAGTTTAGGGCAGACTTGCCACCCACTTGTATGACTATGGGGGGTGGGGGGCAGGACTGACCCTTCTCTTTAACTTTCCACGCCAGAACCTCCCTCCCTCGCGCTCCCTTTCCCTAAATGCATTGCATGCCTTTGTTGACAACGTTGCATCGAGAACATCACCTTCACTTGCGATTAGCCCGTCTTGATGGACTTGAGAATGACGGCACGAGAGCCTTGAAGACAGCGTGTGGACTTAGACATGTCTTTATAATTTCAGTTAAGGTGTGTACCTGCACGGCCCCTACCATTTTTTATGTGTCAATTATGGTGCGGTACAGTTCTCATATGCAGCACTTTTTATGCCATGGAAGAAAAAAAATTTGTGAAATTAAGCCGCATGGGGGAAATGTTTGCTATTAACTGAGTCACTAGTATTAGGGTGCCGTAGGGTTTTGTGCATCTGAAACACGATATTTATCAGACGCAACGAAAACACCTGCGGCATAATACAGCAGAGTAAACACGACCTAAAGATACATATCGAAACAACGGGGGCGTCAATGCCGGCCAAAAATGTTTCTTCGCCTCCCAGAGTCACGAACATTACTCGCGACAATCAGGTGTTCCTTCACCTGTACCCTACGTTACCTGTCACTGAAGCATCCTGTCATTTTTGTGCGACAGTTTAGCCAGGCGCATCGCTATTGTTTTTTTTTTTTGTGTGTGTTTCTACAGTTCAGTAGCGTTTGCTCTTTGCCCCGAAACACTTCAACATACAGCATTCTCTTTTCCTTTTTGGTTTCTTACGTCCTCGCTATTTTCTATGCCTACTTTCCATCAAGAATCCTTCCGATGCGAATCGCGAAAGCGGCCATCATAGAGTTTCTCAAAATTATCCAGAGGTAAGTGTGGTACCGGCCACCGCCTATGCGAATTTCTTAAAAGGCGATGTTGGAGCGCTGGGTATGACGATATATGTGACTGCGAGGCTTGTGTTGGCTGGTGTTGAGCGAAGCTTCGGCTCAAAAGCGAATATGTCTGCGTAAACAAAGATTCTCTAAAACACACTGTTTATAAGCGGATCTTATTCACGCGCATTATATTCTGAAATAAAGGTCCATTCACCTTGACGGCACAACCAAACGGCGAAGGAAGGAAACAGACGACATAAACGTGGCGGAAAGAACACTCGCTTTGTCATCTGCCTGCCAAGTTTAGCGGCCGTTAGTGACTTCTTACGCTTCGTAAAAATGTACATCAACGTAGAAGGTTCTAGTGTCAAATAAAGCGCGTTTCTGTGCAATGACAAAAAATAAATAGCTTATTACGTGCTCTTTTAGTAAGAAATCAATCCCTTTAACGTGAATCCAGACGCGTCCTCGAGGTACACAAATCCGAGTCGAGTTCGGAGCTTACATATCCCGTCATTCCCTTTCATCCAGCAGCTCACTAGCGCCAGATTTTGCTCTAGGTATGATTGTGAGAAACTATGGCAGCCATGCTGCCTATTTCACTTTTCCTTAACCAAGACATATAGACACCTTCACTCACTCGTTTAAGCATGCTCCATTTTTTTCTCTTCTTTTGTTTTTGTAATGCTCTCGTAATTTCTGCAGGCGCAGCTGCCAGCGCATCGCCGCCATCGCTGCTCGCGTGTCTCCCCAAAGCCGCCGTGTAGCGGACGGGACAGCGGCGCTGTTGGCTCTCGCGGCTCGTCGAGCGAAATTAGCCTCGTAAATTTGTCGCCATCCTCGCCGCTCGTTTTGTCCTTGCGTGCACCGAGCACTCGTGAGCACGGGTAAGGGAAAGAAAAATGGCCGACCACCCGCACGACAAGTCAGCGCGCGCATCGCTCAGACAAAACAGGCACGAACATGGCGAGCTACCCGGGAAAGGAGAGCGCGAGCATGGCGTAGCTCGTCGACACCACGGTATCACCGAGCCTCTATGCCTGGCAAGAATTTCATTTCGAACCTTTTTTATTTTTTTGCGTAGAAGAGCAAGGAGCACACTTCTCTTTTTCCTTGACTCAGCGCGCCGTTTTGTGAACATTGCCTCGCATTTTTTTTCGGTTCATTTTTCTTTAAAATCGAACGATTTATCTGGTTGCGCTAAGACCGATCACGTAAGTTGTGACTTCGCTGGGGATGTATGCCTTGGATTTTTTTTGTTTTCCGTGTTTCGAAAGAGAATAGCCGTTAACATTGATTTGGTAAGAAAGGATATCATGCAAAGCAACACGCATTTGAGCTCATTGCTGGCTTTATTGCGATGTAGCTCAGTGCAAGGAATGACGAATAATTTATGACTGCGAAATAATATCTCCAATCTCACGCGGTAAACCAACTTCTCTGGGCTACTCTAGTCTCGAATAAAATGACCACACACAATGAAAAATGCCGGCATATTTCGGTGTGGTGGGTGTCGCACCGGGAATCGCGTGCTCATCAGCAAACACCTGAAGTGTTTTGGCTGATGATTTCTTTCGCTACGTGCCTAAGCCTTGAAGGTAAGAATAAACATAAACCACAGCGCACGCGTCGGTCACTTAAGGTATGTAACATATCGCAGCGAAACCGTGTTCGTTAAGAATTCAGCATATACTGCATTTGGAACTGCATTGGTGTGCGTAAACATCCTTACTTGCTCATCTGTTCCATTCGATGTTGCTGTCTTCGCTTTACTTGACGATGCCACGTGTTCAGATCAGCAACGGGCCAAACGCTTTCGCATTGTACTGTTAACGTGAAGCGCAAGTACTAACAGACAGTGAACAGTTTAATATAACAGTGAACAGTTCAACGTAAACCGAATAGTCTGCAAGAAAGTTTTGCCACTTACGCATACTCCTCCGTCCCTCAGTTCTCCCGTTTCCGACGTAGTCAGTGGTCCAGCTGTCTTCAGCGCTCCACGCCACCATCATTCACTTGCGAATGTCTCTCGCCTAGATGGCAGCGCAACACTCCGAGCACGTACCAGCTACGGACCGCACCCCAAATGGAGCTATGCTGGCCGTCACTTCAGCGGACGTGTTTGCCACGTGGATACCGACGTCACTGGCATAAACGGTACACACATGTTCACCTTCTGCAATTGTGCACGCCTAACCCAGCGACTAACAATCTGTTTCTGAACAAGCGGGCCAAGTAAATTGAACGAGCACGATTGCGTCCTTATCTCATGCACGGCACCTACGTTGACCCGCCGTCATCGTTGACGTTACCAAAGGCTCGGCTCTTGTGCTAGCATTGCCATACAGCCGATGTGGCTGGCATTACGTATGCTTTTTCTTAAAGGGCCCTCAAACTAACCGAGTTCAAAGGCAAAACAGCAGCTTCTTTCTCGCCCTCACTACCCTTTCTATAAGCGCCATCTCCTCGTCGCCACTCATATATGCATAAAACACGTTCACAAAGCGTTCAGCCATGTCGGGATTTGGCGCTTTTCGGCTACACGCAACTATTTATCCTTGCGCAGTCGCACACGCAGCAAGCGATGTGAAATCAGTTTATTGCCTACAATAGTCACGCGTACGATAGTGGCGTTTCTTCTTTTCGATATGCCCGGCTTCTGGGTGTTTTTTGTTCAGCTAATGTCGTCGGCTGCTTGATAGGCTAACTGTTGCTTTGGTAATTCTTAGTGAACCGGTGACCAGTTCTGCAACACCCATCGTGGCGCATACCCGCTTTCAAAATGAACCGTGACTACATGACACACTGTGACGACAGTATACAATGAGAAACCTGGCCACTAAGGTTCTCACCTTCTTCACTTCGTTCCAAACAAAAAACTATCATCATCATAAACAGGTATGAGCCAAGAAATTGAGTAAATTGCACTACTAAAGAAGTAACAGCTTTGCTGCAAGTACGAAGCAATGAAAGCGTACAACAAATTTGAAAGGTCACGCGAAGCATGGCAAGCAGATCGAAACGTGCACCGCGTTTCTCACGCGCAAATGTTGCACGAAACGTACTCAAAGGTACAAGATGAACGCGAATGAGCATCTCAGTTGTTACTTCGCTGTGCTGAAAAGCACGCTCTTTTCGCAAACGGAGACTGTGGAACGATTGCAGTCACCTTTGTGCGCCCGGTAACTGCAACACATTTTTTTCCCGGTGGAAGCTTATAGGCATACGATTGTCCCCACCGTGAGATAAGCGAGAGCACGCGTGAACGTCTTCTCTGCGCGGGGCAAAGTACGCGTGGGAGATGAGAGCCCGCGCCGACGCTTCGTGGTGATCTGGCGACGCGCGCTCATTGCGCCATCTCGCTGGTAATTCTGAAAACACAAAAATTTCCCTAAGATGCCCCTTGGCAGCGGTAAGTGGTAAACACAAATAGCTTGCCGTTTGAACGTTGAAGAATGTGCTCCTTCGTGGCTCAGTGGATAACACTTCGCACCCACAATTCAGAGGTCGGAAGTTCCATTCCGCGCGCCGGAGTCTTCTTCTGGATAATTTTTTTTCTTTCTTGCGTTTTCATATATATAGATAAGTACAGATAAATGGTGATTCATGACGACGCCGACGTTGACCCCTGTGGCGAAATCCAGCCGAGGGAGTCCATAAAGTCGCTAGCGTAATAAAATGAAGGAGGCAACCAGCTCCCACAATCCTACAACTTCCACCTTCCGCGAAAAAGGTAGAAGGTAACATCTATCCCATCGCTGACAACGGCCAGCTGAAGACGCCAAGTACGTACAACGACAAAGTACTAGCGAACAGGAAAGGCAATGGCGACAAGTCCTCGAGGCGATGAAAGTCCTACGTCAGTTACAACTTGCCCGCGTCGTGTCTGTGACAGTGTGTGGTCTAACTAGAACTTATCAGCGCTAAGAATCAACGCGGAAACTAGCTGGCATTCCCCAGCTCAAGAATAGCAACGGCATGAGAGCACCCTATAAACAACCTGCATCACTTTTTTTTCTTTTCTTTTTCGCGCGTCTATTTCGTCTTCGCTTTATTTCCCATTTTTATTCTCCATTCTCTCTTCTTTTAGTACAGGGTAGCAATTTCTGGCTAACCTCCCTGCCTTTCCCTCGTTTTGTTTTCTCTCTCTATATCTTGCTAACACTAAGAAACAACCTCGAATCAACCAGATTAATCCTTAGAATCGTCAAGTTTCTCTGTTTCAAGGCTTGCTTATAGGTTACTGCAAACTCCACCATTTTTTTTTTCGCTGTGCTTTCTTGTGATAATTTCAATGATAGTTGCTGTAGTTTAACGTCCCAAAACAACCATACCAATATGAGAGATGCCATAATGGAGAGGTACGCAAATTTCGACCTCTTATAGGGTTTTTCAACGTGCTCCTAAATCGAAGTAGACGGGCCTCAACCGCTTTAGACTCCATCGAAAACGCGGCCACCGCGCCAGAGATTACATCTCACGACCTGTGGATGAACAGTCGACCACTAAAGTCACTTGACCACTGCGACGGCTTGTGAAAAAAGTTTCGTCTGTTGCACCACCTCTGGCCACTTCCAGTGCTCTTATGTCATGGGTAAATTTGACAAAACTGCAATTCTCAGTAAAAAGAAATAGAACTTCCCGAGTTTGAGCACGATCGAGAAAAACCATGTCGACGCCAATCAGTCAAGAGTATGTAGCTTTGCTCGCCGCAGCACGTGCCAGTTCTCATGACATAGCCAGCCATCTAGTCTGCAATCTGTGAATAAATCACAGCTCTACAAACCCAGAGAAATTGATGATGTCTTGGTTTTCATGGCAATGTCTGCAACAGACGTCGAGAAAGTAGACTCGTTGCGTTGTTCCTCCTATTGTCGGCTCACGTGTTAACAAGTGCTGAGCAGTCAAAAAAACAATCAGGTGCGAGCAACTTTTCCTGTGAGTCACATTACTCAGAAGTATTCAATGCTTCCTTTTTTAGCCTTTTTTGCCTTACTACTATGTGAATGAAAGGAAGAGAAAAGTGCCGCCCATAACTGTCTATTCTTACGATGACACCTCCACAGGTGTGCACGGGGATGGGTAGTGGAATTAAAGGGCATAGGTAAGGAAAGAATGAAGGGAGAAGAAAGTAAACAAAAGTAATCGACTGTGTTTTTTGCCTTAGCAATGAATAATTTATTCCACGCGATAGCATTACAACCTTCGTTTCACAGAAATTCTGATGTCGGCATCGTCTGTGATCGAAAACTCAACACAGACGCAAATAAATAACGGTAGAGAATATTTGGTCCAACTAAGAGTCGAACCCGGGTATTGCAGCACTCAGAGGTTCAGCTCCAGAGCCCGGCGAGGGCTCAAAATTGCCTTGCGAAGAACGCTATAAGAATGTTAGGTAGTGGGAGGGGTTTTTTTCATGCACGTAATACTGCGTGGGCAGGATCGTAGAATTGCACCAGCCGTCGGAACATGTGAACTTTGCAACTAGCGGTTGATTTAAAAGCTACTTACCTGTAAAAGGGTGCAGGTGCACGTGTCGCCTTACGGATGCTTGCTGTTTTTATACATCGCCTATCTGTAAAAGGAAGAAATACGGTGTAGCGGGCACTTCCCAACTGCACGCACCGTAGACATTTCAATGTGGTTTGAAAAGCCTGTGTTGCTCGCACAAGCATTGCTTCTTGCGACATGGTTTAAAGGGCCCCCAAACACCGTGACTTCCAAGGGGATAAAGTAGTTTCTTTCTCGCCTTCACCACCCTCCCTCTAAGCAATGTCTCTTGTTTGCAACTCATTCCTTGGTAAAACACGCAAAATGCTAGCGTTAAGCATTAAGCCAGTAAGAATTTCACACTTTTGACTACATGCTGCATTCTCTGGTTGCGCAGTCACAAATGCAGAAGACGAAGTGAAAACGCTTTATCTCACACGATAGTCAAGCGATACGAGGCAGAACGTGCATGCGACTGCAAGGCAAAGCGGAGTACGAAACCATTCCCGACCCATATATCTCGTATATTGATAAATCCAGAGATTATATCATACTGGCGTCACGTGAACAAACTGCTGACGTTACCAATTGTACCGCGAGGTGGATCGCCGGGAGCGAATGAAACGCTCTTTTTAGGAGTGAAGCTCCTAAAGCCGTGTGCTTGTTTATGCACGTTTGTGACCAGTTCGTAACTACCTAGTTGTATGTCTCACTCAGCAGGTGGCGCTAGTGTGAGTGACAGACAGATGGATGAATGGACTCACGGATGAAAGCAAGAATGAAAGGACGGCACGGACAGATAAACAGACGGACAGAAGCACGGACGGACAGATGGACGCTTCGTGCCACTCATCATCATTCACTCTGTGGATATCCTGTGATTTTTTTTATTTTAAGAGGCAGTTTAGGGGCCTATTAGGCCGACGCACACGAGGCCCAATTATGCAATTACGTTCTAATCTCGAATGTGAAGCTCAAGCATCCCTCAAATTTTAGATGAGTTCAGCCCACTTTTCTGTAAAAGGTATTTCACCAACCGTCCGCTTTCGGGGGTCATTTCAGAGGCTAGCACTGCTTTACACGCAAGGCGTTATATCGGGCATGCGTCTCAGGCCGCTGTTGCTGTTTCGTGAGGCCTGTGGCACGTATGCATTGAGAGTAATCGATCAAGAAAAGGGCAGACAGCGCCAATCGAATGCAAGGTACAGCATAAGAATAAATATAAAAAATGACAGGAAGGTTAGCCAGGACTCTGCCCGGTAGGTTACATCGCCCTGGGAAAGGGAAAGAAAAGTCGGAGAGGAAGAGAGGCAAGTCACAGTCACAGCCAACGGAAGTTTCTTGTTTGACGTTTAAGTTCTGACTAATTTACATGGTTTATCGAAAAAAATACGTGGTATGCCATGGTTTCCGATGCGGAATGGTGTTCTTCATAGAGTGATGAACAACTAAGACTCGACGCCACTGCGTGTCTACAACGCATACATTATCTTCAGTGACGGCCGCTTATATCACGAAGAAACACAATGCGCTCTACCCGGAAAACACGTTGCAGACGCATTCACCTTTGCTGCGCAATATTCACGACATCGATTGAAACTCCTTCTTTGCAAACTCAAAATTATTCGCGTTGCATGATCGTTGTAGATAAATTGAGCCCGGTAAACTATGTACATATATTTTTTATCACTGAAAAGCGCCGAAAAGGCGCCACAACGGCTTCCCAGCACTGGTGGGACTCACACAACCTTTTTTTTTTCGTGCCAGTCTAGGTTGACAGCTTCGCATCTGGCAAGCGTCACTGAGCCGAGCTCGGCTTCGATGCGCTTCCTCATTGCGAGCCATGTCACGAAGGGGGCACTACCACGTGTGCCGCGCAGGAGGGCATTATTTATGACCTTCAATATTCGTCACGTATTCGCGAATAACGTAACTCCACGTGTACCGTGCCAGTCGATGTCGCGGCTGCCAAAGTCTGGAATATAAGAAAGAAAGAAACAAACAAACAATGAAAAAAAGGCAGAAGCAGAAGAACTAATGGAGAGAAAGGAAACACACATCTATGAACAGAATTATAAGAATCGTAGTTCATAGCCAATAAAGACGCAACGCAATGGTTACAATGACGGCAGCGTGGATGGCCGTTTAAGGCGTCGTTCACTGTTCGAAGTGCAGAATCGACGTCTTTAATTTGTTACTTTCGTGCTACGATTGTGTCAAATTCTCCACACGTTTTTGCTTTATTGACGTGTCTCTGCTGCCGTGTAGCTTAAAAAAACAATTGGTGTTTGTAATTTCTATGCAAATGCGTCTCCCAAAATAAGTACCGACTGCGCACTCAGTGATAGTGAAATCGATGGGTACGATCATAGCAGCGGCGTCAAATCACAGGTTTTCCTTTCATGGTGAGAGTTGCCAGAAAATGTTTAATAGGAAGTTCGCGCGCTCGTATAACTGTTGTGAGCCATGTCATTTAACATATTAGAGGTGAAGCTGTTCGACTAATGAAACAAATAAACACGCTTACAATGAAAAACTAGCGAATTCGACCTCGTGAATCGATTTGAAGTATAGGTGCAATACTTCACGGCATCTAAATAAAACGCACTATACACCACATACGATTCTAAAAACCCCTTAATAATGTCCTATACCAGGTGCCTAATGGAATACCTTTAGTGTTTTGATATTGTCGCGTGGTTGTGATATTGAAGGGCACAGTTGGTGGTTTTAAAATGACACTTTTTCATTTGCTCAAACTTTTGCCCGAGGAATGCAGTGAGGCTACAGGCGATTCGCACTGTGCACTGAGAACGGTGAACTGAGCGTCGGCCGTCGATGAAGTGATCTGCGGCAAGGTGCGTCGGCACTTATACATGGGCCATAAAACATTTCAGCGTTATTGTTGGCAGCTGCGTTTTTCAAGCATAAACTCGGTTCACGTTTGTGCGCTTAAGTTTATCCGTTGATCTTCAAAGAAATTGGAAGCTCTCAGATATTCTGGAGCGTTTCAAGAAAATATCGACACGTGCTAAGGGCTAATAACATAAAACGTGAGAAAGGAGCACGGCGACACATAGTACTTGAGGTGCACTCAAGTTAACATGTATACTGTGCTTATCCGAAGCTCTACCTTGACGCTTGTATGCCACTCGGCTGTTGTATGAAATCAGGTGTAAACGTACTCATATAAAAACAAAGTAAGCATTATTGAACTTAGCGCTGTGATTATATTGCTTATTTACCATCCATTGAAACGAGTCCACAGTTACCCGAGGACCAGTGCAAGTATTCGCCACGTGTGGATATTAGGAGAATTGTTCAGGACCACGTAAAAACTCACTTTCATTAGAAGGTCTTGAACTACTCCACACTGTAAAGAATTCACACAATTTGCTATACACTGGAGGGAACTCTGGCGCTAGTTTCTATGGGAGCTGCCACGCACGGCGCTTCAGCAAGCATCGGAATGATGGATACAACACGGATTTGTCTAATCTTCGTACTTCTGGCTCCGTTTGCGTACGCGTGGCTTGGAGCTGGTTAGTCACGGAACATAAATCAGCAAATGTTTAGCGGTTGCACTTCACCACCTTAATCTATTAGGTTTTACCATTTCAAATCGGGCCACAAAGTTCCAAAAGGTTTGTTCTTTTCTTCAAAACACAGCAATAAACGTAGTCACAAGTGTGATTCCCGCAAGTACGACGACTAGGAAAATCCGTGTACTTCCCATCATTTCCATGGTCGCTGAATGATCGCACATCGTTAGAGTTCTCTCTAGATAACATTAAGAAACTCTATGAAAGAGTAGAACGCATCAGTGCGTTCTTGTGTGCTTGGCGTGGAAGTTTTTTTTTTATTCTGGCTTTGTGCTAGACTGCCTTTCTTTTCCAAGCATGGGTACACTCAGCGGTTAAAAACTCACCTGGTTCTTGACGCGTTCGCCTAAGATAACTCGGAAAGCTAAAGCCATCATCTTCTTCTTCTCGTTCGACGTATTCATCCACCTACGGCCCCGACCGAAATCTTTCTGTACCTCACCCGGTTTTTCCCTGCGTTCATGGTCAAAACGAGATGTGAGAACGGTCTAGCTAACATTCCACGGTGACCTGAACAGCGCATGATACAAAGGAATGACAAGGAACCGACGGGGACTGGGGCTGACTTCCAACTGAAATGTATTAACATTAACATGAAAAACTAAACCCAGATAGCAAACAAGACACGTTACCTTGTTTCATCCGGAATGATCCGCTAGATGTACTCCGGCTGCTTTGCTTGATGTCTTTTCGCGTTTTCCTGTTGTTTATTGCTTCTTTTTTCCGACTTTCGGTTATCTTTCAAAGTATGCAGTCATGTGCGAATGAATGAGCGGTGATCACGTGTTATCTTGTTTTCCATGTTCCTGTTAACAAACTTCAGCTGCAATTCAGCGCTAATCCTCGTCGGTTCCTTGTCCTCGTGTGTCCCGCACACTGCTCACGTCTCCAAGATTGGCCCACATCTAATAAAGCGACAATAGCAGGAGACGACGTCATCGTACAACGTCACGTTATGATTGCGTCACAAAATGTGACTATCTCTGAAGTAATCATATCGTGATGTTTTGAATCACCAGCGTTGACGCCACCGACGCTTAATTTTCGCGTTTAATGATACATCTCACGATTTCGCCTGATTGGTACACCGAACCACTTAAAATAAGGCTGACCATCTCGCCCCTAGGGAAGCGCGCCGGCGAAGGACACGCAGCTGCCCTGCCCAGCCGCAGTGGTCTAGTGGCTAAGCTACTCGGCTGCTGACCGGCAGGTCGCGGGATCGAATCCCGGCTGCGGCGGCTGCACTTCCGATGGGGGCAGAAATGTTGTAGGCCCATGTGCTCAGATTTGGGTGCATGTTAAAGAACCACAGGTGGTCGAAATTTCCGAAGCCCTCCACTATACGGCGTTTCTCATATTCATATGGTGGTTTTGGGACGTTAAACCCCACATATCAATCAATCACACAGCTAACCTTCCCGCGGCAACATTCTAACACCACAGTGCGTGCAAAAACTCAGAGCAGCTACTTGTAGAGTGGAATGTGCCGCAGCAGCAGTGTGTGGTATACTGCTGCGGCTGACCTATGCGTTTGTGCTTTACGTACCGCAAAGCGGGTAACGGCTACGCCAGCGAAAACAAATTCTACCGCTACAGGTAAGCCTGGAACATTGCAGGAGCTCTTCCGTTGCTCATGCTTGCTGCTGTCACCTTGCATACTCGGGCAGCATGCCTGTCATCGTACGTGACTGTTTAGAGCCAGAGAGAGAGAGAGAGAGAGAGAGAGTGTGTGTGTGTGTGTGTTAGAGTCTGGCTGCTTATCTGTGCTACAACACATGAGGGATTGCCGTCACACAGGGTAGGTGGTAGTTGAAACACTGCTTCTGTCGGTAATGTGTTCGCGTGAGTTGCGACTATTAGCGAAGGGTGGCTACGCATCAACAGAAGCACACTCACAGAGAGCACTTTTCATTGTTTTACATAAGAGCTACACAGTCCTAAACGAGCGAAACCCGAAACTTCATGTCACGAGTGTATGAATGTTGCGTAATCGTGTGTACGTCAATGTCTGTGTCATGCGCGTTGTGTTTCTAAAACGAAAAAGACCATTTGTACCCCGTCGATACGCCTTCGACCTAAGTCGTTTACGGCGATGGGACAATGCCGCGAAGGTTCAACCTTCGAATTGCTGCTGTTTCATTAGGAATAAACACTGTCGGCCGATTGCGCAGACGGCGCAGAGTAACATAATGTCCATTGTACCGCTAGCCATCGCTAGGTGAAGACGAACTGCATCACGAGTTGCGATGAAAGATCGCATAATCGGGCGACCTTTCGTCTGCCTAATGCTTCCCTCACGAGTATCTTGTTCATATTTGACTCATTTCAGGGCTGTAGGATCTTTTTCTTTCATCGCTTATGCTATGTTTGCCACACCAGTTCATGCGTTGCACAAGTATGAGTTATTCAACGTTTCGATCGAAATCAACGCGTGTGTGCCTGTTTTTGCGATCGTGCTCTTCATTTATGTCATCGGGTTGCCTTGTATGTGACAGCAGAGGGTCAATAACATGGAACAGCCACGTTCGCATACTAGCTATCACTGCATCTACATATACTGCATATACTCACCTTTTAGATAACAATAACTCGTACTTTGTTGTCATCGTAGTTTTACATAATAACGCATGACTTCGTGCTTCTCTAAATACTCAACATCAAAAGGCATGCCTTGCTTCATCGTTCATAGCAATATAGCCTTTATGTATGTGAAGCAACTTTTGATACCCCATACAAGTGTAGGACGCGTTGCCGAACACCACCACGGCATACTCGGCTTGAAAACAGATATTGCTTATACTCAGTCTCATGGTGTCAAGGAAGCTTGCAATATATTTTTTCAACTCGTAGTGCATAGCGTACACAATCAGTTTAGCCATGGAAAAAGTATCAACGCCCGTCGCTCTTGATTGTCTTTAGTCATACAAGCTAATATTGGTTATTTAGTGTCACTGTCTGCAGTATCGAACTGCTAGCATTGTGTAAAATATATTGGCAGTTCAACAACCTTACAAGAATAACACTCTTGGACAGAACACTGTTCATGTATTTTTATTATAGATTCTGAGCAATTATTTACAAACAACCTAGGAACCATCAACATGAAGTATAATGTAACATTGGATCCACATATCACCCTTGTTAAATGACATAATCTCAAACGATGTGTTATTTTTTTTACTCTTGAAACGTAGATGAATAAATCGACTAGAAATGATTGTAACAACATCGCACACATTTCAAGGCCATGCTCTGACACGTGGTGCCTGAGACGGTCAAAATATTTCAATTGATACACTCGTCATTCGCACATCACAAGTGGTGATTGAAAAGCTCGCAAGCGTCGCATTCATATTCCACCGTCTGCACTCTCATTTATCCCATAGTCGCTCCGTCGTCCGGAAACCAGTTTATACCACGAAAGTGTTGACAAACAGGTTTGAATGCTGCCGTTCCGCCTTTAGTTCATACCAGAATTTGCTAGACACAGAAGGAATGGCGATCACGTCCAAAAATATGGCGATACACAGCTCAAAACATCGAGAGACGTTTTATGGTTGATATAGAGTGGCTGTCAGACGTATACGGTGAGTATGGGTTGGAGGAATGGTGGCTCGTGAATTACTTGCAAGCGTAGGGGGGGGGGGGTGGCACACGCATTACTAGCTTTTGTTTCTCAGGCGCTGGTGAACAGTGCTATCTATTGAGTTTTGACTACGTCTACCAAAAACTGTTACTTTAGGTTACTCTTTAACCTCAATTAAGAGTTTTTACCCTTTAACGAACAATAGCTGTTTCATTAAACTTCTATGTTGTCGAACGCCGTTTAGCACCTCATGCAAATTGCTTTGTTATGTTTCAGCACAACACAGCGTTTAACTTTCGTTATCAAGTAGAAGTCTAAACGCGCGTTTTTTTTTCTAGATTGAGTGCACATATGTAGTGGCATTTGGAAAGGAATGAAATTTCACTGATATGTGAACTTATTTGTTAGTAGTTGTCTATTGAGTGATATCACTCAGCAAGAAATGAATATGACTTTCAATATTGTTTGTCAACAAAGTGGTCATGACATAAGATCGTACGACTGAGTTATAGTGCTAATGAAAGAAAGCGTGTTCGTCACTTCCAAGCAACCTATTCAAGTGCATTTTGAAATCTCCCTCTACTCTGTTGTTCTCAGCATGCATTACTAGTAGTGGTAGTTCCCTGCATGAAGTTTGAGAGCTATTTCACATGAACAGCACATGTCTTTATATTCAGTATATATAAAAATATATAAAATGAAAAATGGGCGACACCTGGTCATTTTCTGCAATTTACTGAATTACACCAAGATTGCCGGTTATTCGTCGCTACTCTTGGAAAATGACAGTGAAGCCTTACCTAAGCAAACACTGCACAACACATTTTCTCTAAGTGATGGATACCACACACCACACGTATAGTCACTTTAAATTATTAGTCACAACGTGAAAATGATAAAAGGGAAGCTCCAACAATTTATCTTGTTTCACTCGTATGTAGGCCAGAACTCTCCTGTCAGGATATTCATGGAAATAGCAATTACGAGTTATGAAATGAGAAAAAAAACGATACCCTCGGTAATGTTATCTTGTACCAATACAGCGTTTCCAAGTCGTTGCGCGATTCTTAATACAGTGAGCAGACACTAAGACGCAAAACATTATGAAACAGCTATCACGTTGGTGTTATAGTCACTGCTCCTTTTCTGATTCGTTACATTGCTTACCTATCTTATACGATCGAACCAGTTACTCCTTTAGGTTCTCTGTGTTTCCTCTTATATTCTTTTTTTTGTGCTCCGTCATAATCACTCACAGGGCAAGCTTCTTACGCACGTGCTCCGGTGGTTTCGACAGCACAATATACAAACGCTGCCAGCCGAGCCGGACGGGCAGGAGCTACGATACACATAGGAATTTGTCTCGGCGTGCTCTATCCGTCATCCGTTAAAGACAGCGTTTCCCTGCACAATACACGTTTTATTTTCTGTTTCTTGTTTTCGTTTTTGAATCTCGTAAACGGAAGGGATGCCATTTGTGGATTTATAAGTAGATAAGACGCATGCTTGACTACGTTCACGTAGTGCTGCAACATATAATGCAACTATGTTGTGTGTAAGTGAAGGACCGTACATAAGCTTTTGCGTAAATGCGCATAATACCAGGTATGCAAAAAAAAACTTGTTTAAAGTTACACGTAATGCGCGTCACGTCTTTGTCGAATGCTGACAGTGTAACGTTCGGATTTCTTCACCGCCAACTTAGGCGCATATGAACTTTCGTCGTCTAAGACGTTTGCCGGTTAAATGCCTGCCTTTCTTTTCCCTCCAGTTCCTTCCTCAGACAATGACACTGCCTTGTAATGCGTTTGACCTTTCTTTAAGTTATATTACGTATACAATGCATGCTTACAAGTAGTACCCACTAAAATTCTGCGAGTTCAGCTGGGGAAGGGGGCAATCAAAATGTTGTGGCCACTAAAAAAGTGAAAAGCCGCCTGTGTCTTGTGTTACGCTCGCACACTCTCCAGGCTAGTGGGAACCATTGCGAACACATAACATTGTTTTAACATCCGGTAGATTGGTTTATAGATATCTGAAGAGTTCGCAGTTTCTCTGCTTAAGAACGTAAACGTTAAACCATATTGCGACAATCTTTTCATGAAAGCAGGTTGTGCAAGTTTCTATCATCCCGATCGAACCCAATCATACTCTTTTCAGAACAAGCCCCGCTCAGTTCCAGAGCATCACGCATAATCTCTAGGCTCTCCTTTTTTTTTTCAAGTACACTTCTTCACGTAATTTCGTATCTGAGGTTTTTTTTTTTTTTTTGAGAAGTAATCCTATGCGAAAAATGAGATTTTTAAGCGTACAAAACCAGGCAAACTACCGCATCGCTTTATTATAATATCCCTTTTCTCTCTAGAGGTTCTTTTTCACTTCCGGTATCTTAGCAACGCAATTTCAAGATATAGGAAACAGGCAAGAACTTAGAAAGAAAGATGCAGTTTGGTCTTATATTATATCATATTTAGGCGATAGGAAAGAGCCCTCTGTAACATTGCCTTATCCTGTGGTGTGTGCTTTTAACGCTGAAGGCAGTTATAATATTAAGAAGCACCAATTCCCTTAACAAGAAGTTATCGCAAGCGTATTTTAACGCCTTGCTCAGTATGTAAATACAAGCATTTAGGTCACAGACCACAAAGGCAGTATGCAGGCTTTCGCAATGAACGGCCAATATTTAGGTCAAAATTTCTGCAGGGAAATGCATAGTAATCACAGCTACCTCACTGTAGAAGCTTCTGTATCGTTATGGTGAAAGTTTTTTAAACTCCTGCCAGAAAAATATTGAGTCACTTAATAAATTAGGAGGTACGCAGGGCATTCTTAACCTTTGTGCAATTTCCTTTACAAGATTTTCACAAGCTATTTCCCTTGCTCAGTTCAAATGTGCATAGCACCATGTAACTTTTGTCGCGACACATTTTGCCTAAACAAATAGTTACGTGAGATGTAAGAATGCAGGGGAAAATTCTGAGAACCAACAAACCGCTGCATAAAGAACCACGTATATAGACTGCAGCGAAAGCCAAGCAGTTAATGAAATGAGTTGCAATTTTACATCCGAAAACCAGCAGGAGATGCCGTAGAAGCTGACGCCATGAGAGACTGTAGATGAGACGACGTACAGGAGTACTCCTGAAACTTTAACCTTTCAGGGACCTTTAACGTGTGCCTAAATGCAAGCACGTTGGCCTCTGGAGTTCCGCCCCCATCGAAATGCGGCCGTTGCTGTCGGGTTTCGATCCTGCGACCTTCGAACATAGAAATGTGGCAGCGCTAACAAATGGGACACAGAAAGAGTACGGCCCAAGTAAGCGCTTGCTTGTGTCGTACTTTTTCTTTGCCACGTTCGTTCGCGCTGCCATGTCTCTACTATTAACTGATACCGACTAGCACGCGCATGGAGCGATTTGAAATTCACCTTAGAGTGACGAAACATTTAAGGGAGCCGCCTGGAAGCCACGCGTCACTGAAACGCCATGTGATTTTTCCCATTCACTAGTGCACGCAGCCTATACGTAATAAGAAATTTCCAGAAAAGTCGCGCATCTGTGAATCTGATCGTATCGAGATTGGTGATGCTATCCTGTCGACGTATTGTCTTCGGTGATACTTGAGAAAATCTGTCGACAAGCCCGCACAATTGCGCCGCGATAATTCCTCGCTGGCTAGCCCTGATCCCGAATGTGACACGTAAGACATTGGCAGGAACAAGCGTGAACGTCAACTTCTTTTCTTTTTTTTTTCAGCAAATCGGCATTTCACACACCTTCAGCCTCGAAGCCAGAAATTGTCTTTTGCCATGTTGACAAAAATTATAGATAAAATAAAGGCTCGCACTTAGCAAATCAAACGAGCGCCGCCAGTATGCACTATGGACACTTGTTCCAAGTTCTGTGGCAAAAACGTTGACCAGTAAAGCAATACGAAAGAAAACGCAACATTAACTATATGGAGTAAATACTCGCATGCTCAGAGAATACAAGATGCCTAATTTCAAGCACGAGCATACATCTGCGACTGAGTCATGTCCACTGTTTTAAACCCTCGTACTGGAGTCCGGCAGTATTCTCGCTGTTCGCTCACATTTTCCTAACAAAGAACTGCTTGTTTTTCTACCGTATATTTGTTCCGTAAGGCCCGAACATTTAATGCAGTTTCCAGAAAAGTGACGCAGTCAACAGGCGAGACTTTAATTTGCCTTACCAATTTATACCTTAAGTTGTGTACCTGTGTATTATTATTGAGCAGACAAAAAAGCTATATTGCCTTGTTCCGACATTCTTGCATTAAAGAATTGTGTATAAAACAAGAAATAGTTTTCCACAACACAAAAATATCATTAAAAAGTCACACATAATCATTTGCATAACAAGTACGCATCAAAATTACTGCAAAATTTGGAGACGTAAAACACCACATAGGTTGCAAACAAGTTAGTGCAACATATAAGTATTTTATAAACTTTGTGACAATAGTTTCATGTTAATAAGACAGCATGCTCACAAAGCTGCACGTTCTGGCATTAAAGTGAGAGCACACGTAATGATGGTTCGACATATCGGAAATCTTTTTTTCTGAGGCATTTAGCTTTTATCATATTTTTTGTGCATCTTCACATAGCCACAATGATAATGTCTGGGACATTCATCCATGGCAGGCACGTTTCTTATTGAAGCAAGCATTCAAAACATGATCAGTAGTGTGACATGTGATACATATTTGTGCGACCATGACCAGACGATGCTTACAATAACCATGTCACATGAATGAGTGCCGCGTTTCACCATGCAAATTCGCATCTTAGAATTAGCTGTTATCGTTAGCACACATGTTCTACCATCTTACCTCATATCATTACCAGTCTGTTTTATTGTTACTACACGTATCGTTATAGATTCTTGATTCGAATCAGGCAAATGTTAATAGCTCGTGCACGCGTCGTCATTTGATGCCACAAGCGTTATTCAATATCGCTCGGCCTGTCCTTTTATTTTAAGCGAATAATAGTGCGACGAAAACAGGGATGGGAAAGAAAAGACAAACTACAGCGTTGTTTCCCGTCCCTGTCTTTGTCGCGCTATTATTCGTTTAGAATGGAAGTGCACCATGTCGCTCAATTGTCTCTTTTGATGTCCTTTCATTGACATGCGTAAAATAACAGTCTTGCTATTTTTTCTCGTAAGTGAAAATACCTTGAATTTGACAGATGAAGTGGTCCTACTAATAATCTTTTTTTCATGCATACAGCGACTTCATACATCGACTTCAGCGGCTTTCTTTACATACATATATATTTTACTCACCAATGTGTATTTGACAAGCATTGCCGTGTTAGAAGGTTAAAAATGCTTGGACTGAGTCTCTTCTTTTTTAACTCTATTGCTTCTATCATGAGTGAGATATTGTCATATATATCTATCATTATGTAAGCTCCTCCGTTGTCTTCAAGCATTGTGCTGCATACTCCGCACTTTATGGACTCAGGTCTTTCTGCGTCAGCAAGCAGGGCAAGGGCAGCATAAACTTCACCCCCACACATACACACAAAAAAAGCATAACCACGGAATATTCTGCGCTCACCTCCTTTCAGTTTTGAAAATCAGACATTTGTGTTTCACTGGCGTGTTTCTGGTTGTTGTTGTTCCCGCAACCTTTAAATGCGGTGTGTCGCTGAGTAACAAGTGCTTAAGTGGCAGAAAAGGAAGCCATGGGAGCGTTTTGTTGGAGATACAGGTAATGCCGGAAAAGGGACTGTGTGTGTGGGGGGGGGGGGGGGGGCGTGTGTGGAGGTTCGCGTCTCTTAACGCTGCAGGACAAACTGGGATCGTCCGAGAGGCCCTGTCACATCTCTCCGTCAGCGTCTTCTCTGCAGTCACCGGGTTTTCGTCCCTCGCACCTCACGGGGTGGCACTGCGATCATGCTACCACGTCATCCGTCGGTTACAAGTACCTTAGCATCGAGGACAGAGCGTAAGCAAACAGGGCGAAGAAAGACTGACGGTCGCACTCCAACAGCGGTACACGGCCGAATGCACGCGCACATCACACACACGGGGAGCGCTTAAGCAGTGCGCAGTCCTTTTGCTTTACAAGCACGGTGGATGCACATTCACGAGCCCACTTGCCGTGTGGGCGTAGGCGACGAAATAAACCGTGGTCATGTCGTGTTATACAATGGGTGACGCGCGTCGCGACGATTCACGGCTGGCTAGCATCGTTCCGCGCGGCGAAGGTGCAGGAGTGTCGTCGTTGGGTGATCTGTGTGGCGTGTCGACGTGCGGGAGGAGGCGACGTCCACTTTCATCACCTGTGGGCGCGCACAGTCCTCAAGGCCACCAATACCGCTAGCAGCACCACCACATCCGAGACGCACACCGACGGTCGGGCTGTGGAAGGGGGCGTGGAGTCGTGTTGAATGGCGGCAGGCTTCTCACCTAAAAGAAGGATAAAAAAGTACGACGTGATTCTTGAAGTCCCAAGCAGGTTTCGTTGAAGGTAGTTACAGTAAACAGAGCTGAGAATCGCTAGGCGGTCTGCTTTTACCAATATACAACAACATTATCTGAATTGCACGCGGTCGGTCTGTAGCTCCTGACTTTCGTATACGCAGCGCCTTTATGTACTCATGAAAAAGTTTTAAAACGAAACCTAATATAGCTGCATTTCAACAGTTGACGAGTTCAGTATTTCAAAAAACAAAAAAAAACGCCATGTATATATAACACGTGAGAAGACATAAACAAGTTTAATTTTACGTAGGTTAACATGTCTGCAAGTCTGAAAGCATTCTGCTCCACCTCCGTTCTTGTTAATACACTAGGTAGCAGAGCGCGTATTGATGATGCCTTCGTGGAGCAGTCACCTACCTCATAAGTACAAAATAGTAGCTGTGCGCTACCCGCCTGACTGTCAAACTAGGCAGCCGTCTCCGATGAGCAATGGGGTGATTACCATTGAGCACGAATACGGCGACGCTCGTCGCGTCTGCGTTCGACGGCCCGCAGGTGTAGTTGCCGGAGTCCGAGGGCACTGCGTCGTGCACCAGCAGGCGTGACACGGCGGCGTTCCGGCCGGCCTTGCGCACCAGGATGTGGCTCTTGGCCGCCTCGTCGTAGTTGATCATGCGATCGTTGTGGTACCAGAACACGAACACGGGCGGCTCGGGACTCTGGCTGATCTCGCACGTCAAGTTGATGGTGGAACCCGTCTTCAGGAACAGCTGGCCCGAGCTGGCTCCCACGATCTCGGCGCGAGCCACAAGCACTCGCAGGCGCACGAAAAGGCTCATCTTTGGATCCGAGCTCACCAGCGTATGTTGATGCCGGGAAAGGTTGTGGGGTCGAGCTCGTGGCCCTCGATGAATGTGTTAACATAATCGTTTCTGACTCGGCCACTGCCAAGCTGTGCCATGGAGCCTTAAACACACTTTCTTACTTTTCACTTTGATGAACTGCTTAATCAAACTAATTGATTTGATTGATATGTGGGGTTTAACGTCCCAAAACCACTATATGATTATGAGAGACGCCGTAGTGGAGGGCTCCGGAAATTTAGACCACCTGGGGTTCTTTAACGTACACCCAAATCTGAGCAACATTTACGCCTCCATCGGAAATGCAGCCGCCGCAGCTGGGATTCGAACCCGCGCCCTGCGGGTTGCTTAATCAAACTATCTTATCCCACGTAAATATTTTACACCGCCCATGCTGGGGCAAACTTTGCGTATGCAAACGAAGGTAGGCCGTGGGTAGTCAAGGTCATCGTCCCTTAAAAAGAAACAACAACAACAACAACGACAACAGCAACAACAACAACGACGACAACGACGACGGCATCAAGGACAACAACGACGACATCAAGGACAACAACGACGACATCAAGGACAACAACATCGACATTAAGGTTAACAACAACGACGACGACAAAGTGAAAGTCAGTACTCATATCCACATGCCTTCCAAACACGTGACTGAAGCAGGTATAACGCCCATGTGGGCAGGGCAGCGAAGATGAGACAGATGTCTTGCCTTATGAGCTCGCGGTAGTGCAGGTGTACATCAAGAGTTCGCGAGGAGAGTCTAAGTGTATTCTACAAAGCCTAGCTTACATTAAAGCACGCAGCGTGAATGGTAAGCTGAATGATGTTATTAGGTAAACATACCTACCATAATAAGTCCCACCTGACTAAAACAGTTATTATTGCTAGTTTTTTATATGCATAAACATATAGCCGCGGTATATGATCGCTTTTGCGATCATATACTGTGAAATATGCAAAAATTCTACTTAATGCATGGCTACTTACACCCTTATCTGTTGAATGGCCTTGTGCATTTGAGCAAAAAAATTCTGGGCCACCTTAATATCGCTGTCTCAATAAAACTTAGAGTATCTGAAGCAATGTTTTAACTGCTTGAAATCTTCATCAATAACTTTACTACGCCCACGTATGTATAGGATAATGTGAAGTATATACACATTCTGAAGTGCTCATTCATTTTTGTCCCCCATGCCTATATTCAAAATTCAATACGTTATCTAAATGTGCGTTTTCATGGCATTAGAGAGTCATTATTGTTGGTATTAGACAGTACTGAGCAGACGGTACTGTTTATTAACACAGATCTGAGCAGTAGAGTTAATCACTCAGCAAAAACGAAAGCATATGCTTGCAGCGAAGCTTGTTTTAAGAAACTGGTGATATGTGTTCTTAAGAGTATTGGTGAAAGGTCAAGAAAAACGCAGTACACCATTGGTAGCCTGAACGGCATGCCCATCAGGGCACTAGCTGTTATAATGCCATGCAGGATGTAATGCTACGAAACATTCAAGTAAGCATATCCAGTCGTGCAACAGTTACAAAAGCAATTTAGAAGGCAAACACCAGTGTCAGCGCAGCCAGCTCCTACGCAAACAAACACTTACCATACCGTCCCTAAACGGAGGTGTTAGTAAACACAAAAGTCTGTTTTCTCTGAGCACGATCATTGGTCCAGTCACCGCTTGTCATACAAGAGACACGCGAATGCGTGCACTGCAGTGACTAGAAGCACATGCGACTTTCACGTCTCTCGCTCGCTGTATTTCGTGCCGACCGGTTGTGCCCTCGCGATCTCCGACGACAGTGCAGCTCTGGCCGAATGGCTCGCCCTACGCCATCACCTGGCGCCAACAAGGGCTCTCGCTGAGTGGTGCCCAGTTCTCAGACTCTTGCGACCGTGTCCATCTTTCCTATGTTCTCCTTATTTCTGTATGTGGGTCTTTCTGTCCCTGCCCCTATCTTTATTCCTATCCATTTTATTCCTGCCTATCCCTTTTAGTCCCCCTTACCCCCATCCCTCGTGAGTCACTGTTGAAGTGTCGCACCATGATGAAGGCAATCACTGGCTCACTTTTCTCTTCTTTTCTCTCCTTTAAGAATCACTTACACAAAATACTTTCACGTAGGCCATCTGCTGCAATATTTCATTAGGCTGAGCAAGTGACAGTTTTGTAGAATAAAACATTCTATATGACCTTCACCCAATACGGCAAACGTAGAGAGGAAGACCTCCGTTTTCTTTTTGTTACGTACATTGTCACGCGATACGTAATCCGTAAAGGTACACCATCTCACCTGGCACTCGTAGAGTTCCTGGTCATTTAGCTGAGCGTAGCGTATCTGCAGCGCCCAGTCGTTGGAGCGTTCTAGATGAATGGCCTGGAATCGCGGGTCCTGGACATACGTGTCCAGACCCACCGTCAGCACGTGCAGGTCTTTGCGCCTGATCCACGTTACCTGCATAAAAGACGCTTGTCTGCGTGAGTTTTCAAAAACAAAATACAGCAAACAGTTTTGATAGCTTTGCCAAATTGGCAATATTGTTGACTATGAGCCAAATAGACAGTTGTTGGGCTGAATTTTGAAAAAAAAAGATATACAACAATCAGCCCGGCAACACAAGCAAAACATAAAAGTTGTGCGTACAGACTGCCACATACGCGTCAGTGCGTTTATAGATCACTTCTATACTTTCTTCTTCCCTCTTTATCTCTCTGTGTGTCTTAACTCCTTTCTCATTTCCCCAGCATGGTGCCTGTTAACCCGACATGCGTCTGGTTAACCGGAATGCCTTCTCCCTATTGTTTCCTTCCTTCTCTCGGCACGAAAATTCCCATTTTTACCCCCCCCCCTTAAAACTGAAACAAATCACATTATGGGTGCGACACAAACATAAACTATTTCCTTGTGCGAACACATCTAGTGCAAAAAACTCGCTATTCTCCACAAAGTTGACTGATGTGTACAGAGTGGAGTTTGGTCGTTCAGCACATGCATTCAATACCACATATATATGCATTTTCAAGCAATAAATCGATATATTTGCAGAGCGGCGTCCTTGTGTGTGCCCTTGCAAGGGTTTGTCCTCGTGCTTCCAAGTGCACAGCCACCATCGATCATCTAAACAAATGGCAGCGGCGCATACGTTCGACTGTATTCGTGGATGCTCGTCAGAAATTGCGTGCAACTGGTCATGACGATGCCAACCACGAGAGTGAGTGCGCCTAAGCGAAATTCCTCTGCAATGCATTCTAATTTCATGCGGTAAAGAAAATACTGACAGCGTCTCTTATGCTTTCTCCTATGACAACTAGAAGTTCAAAGTCACCACTTTCTTTTTCTTATCAGTCCATGCAACGATCTTCGCCCCCATGCATGCTTGAAATGTTTCTGAACCAAGCGTGGTTTCGCCCTGCCTCCAAGATAAGAGGTATTGCGCTGGTTTTGCATAGCCTCCGTGATCAGTCCACCTTCGACCAAGAGACAATGTCACGCGATGACGTCCCAGTGACGTCATAATCTCATCATAATGATGTCACAACAGCATCGAAAAATTGTCAATCTGCGACGTTGGGACGATTTCATATATAGACGTGATGACGTGATTATTTTTTGCATCAGTAGCGTCGAAACCGCCAACGGGGGACGCCCACGGTCAACTTGCATGTTTGATGACGCACCTAAACGCCCGACCGCACGTACGCGTTGAGCGGGTCAGCGCGTGGTTAGTTCACGTAACGTAAGTTAACGTCAGCGCGTGTTCAGTGCCACGCAATCTTTGTAAGGAGAGACAGGGCTCGCAGCTTGGTCTAGCCAATCACCCGGTCTCTCCATATATGGAGTAAGGCACGGCGCCGCGGCAAAAGCCGCGCGCTGCCACGTTGCAACGCTTACGTGTTGGCCGGCCTTCAAGCTTTCCCGTTAAGACTCACCGTCTTGTCGCCCAGGTTGTTGACCATGCAGCTGAGGTACACGGTCTGTCCCAGCTGGGTGGTGACGTTACGCGGCGTTGCGGGGTCGAAAGACGGCGCCGTGTGTCCTGCGAAGGGCCAGTAGTCCGGCGAACCGTCGTAGCCCAGTTGCTGCTGCTGCGGTGGCACCGATTTGAGGATGCGCACTGGCTCGGCGCCGTCCAGCCGCAGTGTCCGCGGCGGCTTAGCCCACGGGGTCTCTGCGAAAACAAAGAAAAGCTAATTATGCAACCATGAACGACTAAGTAAACCGAGAAATTTGGGGAGAATATGCGGCACGAAAATGGGACGCCCGAAAGCGCGGGTACATGCAGAGTGAAGCGGAGAACAAGAAGAAAGACAATGTCTGGCCCTAACGTTAAAATGAAGAGACTGTCTCGCTCTGCTTGTGCTGGCATGCACGCTACTTCATTTTTGCATACAGCCATGTCCGCGTGTACAGATAAAAAAAGAACAGCAGTGAGTTCGATATATCTTACGATTAGTACAACACTTTTAAAGAATTCGCGGTATTTTCGCAGTCAATTTTAGTGGACACATAAGCTTCACTGCAATATTTTACACTAATGCATAGAAGATGGCTTCACGGCAATCCACAGAGACAATGTTGTTGTTGTTGTTGTTGTTGTTGTTGTTGTTGTTGTTGTTGTTGTTGTTGTTGTTGTTATTGTTGTCGTCGTCGTCGTCGTTGTTGTTGTTGTTGTTGTTGTTGTTGTTGTCGTCGTCATCGTCGTCTTTCTTTTTTTTGTGACGTTTAGTGTTGGACGTGAAGAAAGTAATATATTCAGGGCAGTCAGTTTTGCGCGAAATAGTATGGTATCATCTTTAAAAAGCGTCTCTCACACACTTTCCTACGGAGCTGTGCCAACTTCTCGGGCACTGGCAACCTCGATAGTGCGTGTTGATCGCAATAATAAACTAATACTTTACTCATGATGGTTCAGCGAACTGGGAGCGCGGGGATGAACACGGACACAAAGAGGAGGCACACAGCACAAGTGCCTCCTCTTTGCTTTGTGTCTGTGTTTACCCCCGTGCTCCCAGTTCCCTGAACTATCATGAATTACCAACTAGCTCACCTTTCCATCCTATTGTAATACTTTACTCAGCATGCTTCTTGCAATGCATGGTTACTGTACGCAGCGGCGACAAAGAAGATTTCTTTTTTTTTCTGTACGTTTGTCTTTGTAAAAGGTTATCCCCAGCATTGTGGAAAACAGCAGCTTCTTCCATCTCACTAACAAAGGGAGCGGATGATTAAAGAGAAGCGATCGGCAACCACGCACAACGCGCCGACCAGTGCGACAACCAGGAATCACGGCAGGAAGCATGTGTTGGCTACATGCATAGTTGCACACGGGGCCCTTCTAATGACACCACCTGCTCTCCCAAGTGCACGCGAGAAAGTACGCTTTCGTTAGGAAGCGGCCACTTCTTCTGTGACAGAGCCAACCTTCTGGGGCGTTTCCAACTTCCTTTCACATTATGCCAAAACCGCAACATGATTATGAGACGCGTCGTAGTGGTCGGGCTTCGGAAACATCTAACATATGGCGTTGTTTAACGCACATTACGCAGGCCTTCATCACATCAATCGAAATGCAGCCACCATTTCGCCTCCACGGAGTTGCAATCACCGCAACGGGGATCGAATCCTCGACCTTCGAGTCAGCATGCCGAGAGCCGCAACCACTGCACTACCTCGGCGGACTCCGGCTGCCTGGTGTTCGATATGCAGTGTTCAGGCTGTTTTTGTTCTAAGACATTTTCCAGTACATTGATGTTACGGCATAGCCGCATTCAGAAATAGTTCAATTTACCCGCGTTCGATATAGTTGATCTGATTGATATGGGGGGTTTAGCGTCCAAAAACCACCATATGAATATGAGAGACGCCGTATAGTGGAGGGCTCCGGAATTTGTCTACCACCTGGGGTTCTTTAACGTGCACCCAAATCTGAGCACACGGGCCTACAGCAATTTCGCCTCCATCGATACGTTCGATATAGTTGGATTTGACCATTATAAACTGCGTTTGCCTGCATTCGTATAAATATAAGTGTTATGTCATGCTACTTTTGTTACTCGACATGCATCTAGGTGTTTTTGCGCTGACTGTATTCATGAAACTGGTAGCAACAAACTTCCTGCAGAGGTTTATGGTGCCAGTCTTTGTGATTAGTATACACTCATGTTCGATGAAAACAAACGCGAAAACTAAAATAATACAATGTGCAAGTAAGTTTGGCTATACGCGGAGGGGGGTGCCTGCACTAACGTAACGACCCGGTAATCTGGTTATAGAGCGGCAATACGGCGCAAAAGTGCAGGAAATGAAGGAACCTCGAAATTTAGGCATACAAGGTAACGAATAAGGAAGTTAAAAAAGCACGAGCAAATTAGGCTCTGCAAAGATGACGCGAAACGTACGCTTTCGACATTGTGTTAAAAAGTGGGAGTTGTGCCCCCGAGGCTCCTGAGGAACGCTATTAAGCCACGGCTGTCCTGGTTAAACAACGGCGGCTGTTCGGCAAATGTACTGCACAATGACCGAAACGCATGCTTCCATTAACGCGAGTCAGGACGAACCAACCAACGATCCGAGAGCTTAAGGTGCGACTTACTATCACCGTGGACCCTGACAGAGAAGCAACGGTAGAACCCGATATGGGGCTTTTCCGTAGGAAGCCGCCACCAAATCAACACCATTACGTCTCGTCCAAATGGTTGTGCCTAGAAAATACAGCGGATAGTTGTGCGTCTTTGTTCCGGTCTCCTCATTCATGCATGAAAAAAAACGGAGAAATCGCTTTAGCTGGCTGGACGAAACAGTCTGTCATTAGCGATGCGCTACGCTGTGAAGAATAGTGAGAACAGCGAGCGGTAGCTGTTGTGCCGATGGTAAGCACCTCGAGCACCATTCTTTCCGACACGTGCTGAATTAGACGTTATTCGGCGTAATTTCGTGGCTGTGAGAGCCATGCGGGATGAAGTCGTGCATGTCATGACTGTTCGCGAACATTACACATAGAACAAATTTGCCATGTTAACGAATAAGAATGGCTTCCAATATGGACGCACATTTTTCCCACAACGACGAGCTTTCAGCTGCTCCGGGACGCTGAAGCTATACGAATCCATTAGCGCATTAGAATACTGCGAGTCGTTTAGTGTGCATATTTTTTTTATTCAACAATACTGCCTGCCCCATTCGAGATCATTGCAGGAGGAACACATGTTAGAGTGTCGCCTAATAAAGGAGAACAAAATGAAATTTAGATAATACACTCAAAACTATTTAGAACAAGACTACACTAAAACTGCTGCAATAACTATACAACAGCGTCCACAGAAAGCCACAGGATCATCAACAGTAAAAAATGTAAGTGTATCGCACGATAATGCGCCTTTCCAAATACGTTCATATAAAACAGGAAAGAGAGAAAAAAAAGAGACTCCTTCAGTCGCGGCCAACATATTTAGGTACAGTAAGTGCAGTATTAAAACATAATTTTTATGGACATTAATAGAAAAAACAAAACGGTCCACAAATGCGCAACAGCTTGAAGAAAAGAGAAAAATTACAGTACTTCGCACAATCATCAGCATTTTCAGATGCATACATATAAGCAAAAAAAACTCATTAGTCGCAGCCAATGCAATTAGGTACATAAGCACAATATTACGATACACTCTTGCATTCGCGTTTACGAAAAAAGAAAAAAAGAAAAAAGGCTGACTTACTTTCGGATGATAACACTGCACAGTAAAGTATAATGTCTAGGAGAAAAAAGACAAACAGAATGGCTACTGCATCTGCTTGGTCATCAGCACCTTTTTGCAATGGTGTTACAAAACTGTTTATTTACTTGCAATTAGTTATTGTTTTACCTAATTCATTCTATTTTCTAATTTCCAGAGAAAAATTAGATAAGAAAATTCAAGGCAATTCCTGTTGATTGAGTATTCAGCTAATGTTTGGTAGGGTTTGCGTCATGTTGGCCTTTGTGGGTGTTTAATGAGATGAACTTAGTGGCGTCAATCCTAATTTCGCCATTCAAACATTAAAATAGGATCTTTATTGTCGCCACTTTTGCTCTGTTTTCCATGGTTAGTGATTCGGCTTTCATCAGCAGTTCTGTTGGTGAATCAGTATACGATTGTATACACAGCGGATCGCTTTGCGTTGCACGTCTTCCAGATGAGCTAAGCGGCCTCATTGTTAGTGAGAACGCACGAATGCACATTATTCTTCATTCATACGTCGCAGGTGGTAAAAAAAGCAGTACTAATACGTGACCAACTTTTATAAACGTGCAGTACCGTTTCCCTCAATATTATCTGCAAAATACCAGTGCAAAAGATTGGTATTGGAGTATGTTGTTTTGGTAAGTTCATCTCTCCAAGATAATCTTTTGTTCAAAGGTACTTACATGAATAGACATAACTGAAATGAAACAGAATTGAAGTGTTGTGTTGACAATCAAGACAATGTACGGTGTCTAGTCTTTTACGAAGTATAAATGATTCCTCGTTATCAAGCACAGGATGGTAATTGGTGAATCCGAGAAAGAGATAAAGGAAATACAGGAAGGTTAACCAGAGGAAGACTCCGGTTTGGTACCCTACACTTCAGAATAAAAAAAAATGGGTTGTAGAAGAACGAACGAGAAACAGAGTTTATGATGATAAACAAAACAAAGACAAAAAATTCGGCAGATCCAACGTACCTAGGGAATCGGCGTTATGCGAAGATTGCGAATGGAAGGTGACTGTGCTGTTTTTGTTATTGAGTTATACATTAGAGAGTGGCACTAAATATATGTTCAAATGCAGGCACAGACATGCGTTAAACATCCGCGTATGTGTTTTATAACCCCTTGTTTACAGTTGCGTAAGGATGCCAACAGCAACGTGGGTATTAGCAACACCAGAAGTGGTAAGCTGATATGCAGCTCTGGTACTCTAGAGGATGGTAGTCCTGGACTGCTACATAAGTCAACTTCAGTGGATGGCACCTAACTACAATTTGCGTTAATCCAATGTGACAGTGGTATTCCAAGGGTACATATTCCCACGCGGGTTTGTTTCGATTTACCTGTTCACGCCCACAAAGACTGTCAGCAATGCTCAGCGCCGATAACGCTTCAGTCTTCGAGAAGCTTCACGACCGTAGTACTTGAATACGTTAAGAATTCGCGGGAAACTCGGACATTCAAGCTTGATCCAAAGATCGCGCGACCTCCATTGATAAGACTGTAAATTTTGTCGCTTGATGTAGTATAAAACAAGGCACATTCCAACGATGATCAGTTGATCGACGGCCGACGCTCTGTTCACCGGTAGGAGTGCCACTGTGTATCGCTGTAATCTGGCTTTGCGTTTACCGGCCACAAGTTCGGTCAAATAAAGTTTCATCTTGAACATGCAATATGCTGTCTTCGTTAATGTCACGATCACGCTATAATACATAATGTTTATGAAACTGGATAGCCACCCTCCCCCCAGCTGTGTAACCACAATTAACGTTTCAGGGAGATTTGTGTCTAGTTACAAAGTAGTTCCGAGACCTGGCTTGGCTCTGCGACATAAACCTTGATTCCGACTCATAATGCTCCAGTTTGATTTCTGCTGGGACCCTGGCATTTATTCTTTGCATTCATCGGGTCAACATTGCTGATGCCCGCTTTATCTCAACGCTCACACGTTAAATTACACGTGTGTTCCCGCTGTTCCTGGGCAGATATAAACTGTCACTCACCTGTAGCACACACACGCCCGTGGGTATGTGCCATTGTATGGTGAAAAGTATTTGAGAACGTATGCGACGGGATTGCGCCATTATTCATGTCGTGACCAGCGAGCCATATTTGTCGAACCATCTTACCCTCCCACGCTAATTTTGGTGAATCGCAAATTAACGGAGTGATCACGAGACTACCAAATCGTAGGCAGATAGATAGATAGATATATAGATAGATAGATAGATATATAGATAGATAGATAGATAGATAGATAGATAGATAGATAGATAGATAGATAGATAGATACGCTCAAAGGCACCGAAGTTCGATAAGCAATGCTTCGCATTTAATAATGATTTATTAATTGCTTTATTGACGTCAAGCTCGAACAAAATATCAGCATATCAAAATCTGAACGAAAAACCACAGGCAATCTTCTTTTTTTCGTTTAAGCATGCCTCTTAAGCATCAACCTAGCGTTGCATGCTGGGTATTACAAATTTTCAATCATTTGCGCGAAGACAGTGGTTCTCACGTCTGTTGTCCACGTGCGTATACGCACGGACAACGCGTTTGTTTCAGCATGCTCCGCAAACTGTGTGATGCAAAGACGCACTCGATGACTCCTAATCAAATAAGAGGAACTCGAGGTACCTCCGCGCTTCGTGCTTAACCGCAACGCACATGCGCCGTGCCTGGAGCCCCTTTGCAGGAAAAAAAAAAAAAACAAAAGAGAGAGAGAAAGCGTTGCGAGACGGCACCAAAAAAAAAAACAGCCACTTGAAAGCAGGAAAAAACAAAACATAGAACAAGAAGAGTCTGATGCAGGGCGTAAACAAACATTTGAAGCATACAGCACATCTTCAAGGCAAGCAAAAAGCTAGAGAGGTTTGTAGGTAGGCGGTCATTAAATATACACCACCCCCATGGAGCCCTTTCAGCCGTACTCGAAATTTTCTGTCTGTAAGCGTATTCTGTGCAGTCTCAATGCAGGATTCTGGGGCTTGCCTGCATCTCATCCCGCGATACGAAGACGGAGCAGTTGCATAACAATATGTGTGGTTTGGGCGATCTATGAAGAGATGTCATGGTTCGATAAAGCGGTGGAAGGGCTACATGTACCGTACAATGAGAAAAAGCACATCTCCATGTGGGAGTAATAGCGAACGAACTCGCCAGGATCGTCCTCTCTTGCATGCATTAAGGAGACACAGATGGTCTCGTGGGAATGCCCATTCAAGTCGCACTCGGATGCATTCAAGATGGCTAACTTTGAGCAAAGGCAAGTGCCCCCGGACACAGGCTTATTAGCAAAATGAATCGACTGTACTTCACATGGCTACTGAACAATGAAGCTATTTTTGTGCTTGATAAGAAGAAGGTCTTATGTTCCTCATTAAGCAAAAGACACGTAGTGATCGCTAAACTGTACACGAAGAAATCGGCAGATCCCACGTACAGTGGGAATCGATGATCCGAAGCACATGAGGATGGTGGATATGTCACTCGAAAATCAGCAAGGCGTTACGAGGTGGACGTTAATAATGCCGTATATGACTTTCTTGTCAGGATTATTATATTTGGACGTGTAATTTACCTTCGTCGTCTGTTCACTTCACGTGATACCACATTTGGTATATGTGGAGCTAGTGAAACGGCCGCGAGCACACTATGAGCGTAGCAAGTAGTCGTGTTTTACAGGACACGCATGTCCCGATTATCATGTTTGGACGTCTCACATACTTTCATCGTGTGTTCACGTAACGTGATACCTGATTTGGTGTATGTGAAGCTAGCCAAACGGCCGTGAGGGCATCTTGAGTGTGGCATGGAATCAAGTTGTTACATGGCACGCCGCATGTCATGATTATCATGTTAGGACATATCATTTACCTTCGTCTCACATACATGTCTCGTAATACCGAATGTGGTTGTGGTATATGTGAAGCTAGCGAAACGACCGCGAGCGCACTCTTAGTGTAAAATGTAGTCATGTTGTTACATGACAGGCATGTCCTGATTATCACGTTTTGACGCGTCATTTACCTTTGTCTGTTCGTGTCGCGTAATACCAAATTCGAAATATGTGAAGCTAGCGAAACGGCCTCGAGCGCATTATCAGCGCGGCACGTAGTCATGTTCTAACATGGCACGCATCTCATGACTATGATCTTTGCACCAGTCATATACCTTGGTCATGCATTCACGTTCCGTAATACCAAATTTGATATGTGTGAAGCTAGCGAAACGACCATGGGCGCGCCATGAGCGTGGCGTGTAGATAGATTAGATAGATAGATAGATAGATAGATAGATAGATAGATAGATAAATAAATAGATAGATAGATAGATAGATAGATAGATAGATAGATAGATAGATAGATAGATAGATAGATAGATAGATAGATAGATAGATACGCTCAAAGGCGTTAAAGTTTTTTAAAAAATGCTTCGCCTTTAACAGCATAACAAAATACCGTGTCTCGACAAAAGTGAGCCACACGTTCACTTCGTATTTATGGCATTTACTCGACAAAAAAAGCATCATCTATAAAAAGCCATACACGCTTTAGCCATCAAGCATCCTAAGTGTCTAATGAACTCTTGTCATTGTATGTATGTATGTATGTATGTATGTATGTATGTATGTATGTATGTATGTATGTATGTATGTATGTATGTATGTATGTATGTATGTATGTATGTATGTATGTATGTATGTATGTATGTATGTATGTATGTATGTATGTATGTATGTATGTATGTATGTATGTATGTATGTATGTATAGTCCTATGGGACTTATTTACTTCTTTACCTACCTCTAGGGATTCATTAAATAGCGTTTAGGGTATCTTTAGGCATACATATAATTGAACTCACGAAACTGATTGTGAACTTGCTTATAGACAGCTTCCGATAAGCTCCCCAAAAAGCGTAACACGATTGAGAGAAATACAAGAACAAACACAAAGCCGTATCCCAAGCTTTTACCAAGCGTCCCGAGTGTTTTAGCGCAGCTTTCTGCCGTAAAGAGGCACTCATATATGGTCAGCTAACTTCTGCATCGCTTTCGCTAATACTGAAGCTCTGTTTCGGCACCAAGGAAAACTGCTGTATGTTAGCGCTTAAGAGGAGGCGTCGCAAATAGAATAGAGCAGCACCGTTGGGCAACCAACAGCTAAAGGACCAGATTGCCGGTCCCACGGGAACGTGCTATATGAGCAGTACACGCCTCTCCACCGACCATAAACGAAAACGACGTTTTCTCCCTTGATTTCTGTAACCGCTACATTGGCTCCGTTTCGCCGTCAAGCTAACGCGGCCGTAGGGAGCCGAGTCGCGCGCGAGTGTGCGCAACCGTTTCAGCAGCGTGTGTCGCGGACAACGTTGAGTAATGTGCTGAGACAAAGGGGCTTGTGTTGTTTCAGTCGTATAAGGAGTGGGGCGCAAAGAAGGACGGCTTTTGCTTCTCGGCCATTGAAACCCGAAAAACATCGAGAAAGTAAGAAGGCGTAAGTGTGAAGGCCATCCGAGTCACAATTCCAGTTAGGTCATTAAGGCACCCAGCCGCCTTGTCCGCCTTCGGTTCTGCCCGTGCTGCCTCAACTCTAACGACTCCCCGAAAACTGCCGCCACTTCTGCTCTGCCACTTTTACGCCCCCTAACTTCCATTCGCTGCTGCAGTTTGCCTCTAATTCACCTTACCTCAATTCATGGAGCATGTCTCCTTCATTTTTTTCTCTCAAGCATCGCTCTCATTCTTTTGTCGTGTTTACTAGCACACCACAGTTGTGGAGCGTCCTACGGGGCTATATCGTTCTGAAAAAGTTTGTAACGGCGCAGTAAACAAAATCTCGCTGGAAAAGTGCAAACGGCAGCGCTCCATCTTTGTGCTGTCGCTGCTATTACTCCAGCTATGGCAAACCCTCTCGGCTAGATCGACTCCGATGCAAGGCTAAGTTATTATTACGTTATTATTTTGATAAATTTTTTGCCGAAGTAAGGTGCGCACGTTTGCGATTTGGGAGTAGCAAATTACTTCCCCTCTTTTCTCAGTATTTCCTTCCATAAGTCACTCGATACATTTAAGCCTGTGACAGAAGCGAACTCATTTAGCATGGGGCTGCGATTACAAAGAAGAAAAAACAACAGAAAGGGAGACGAGGGGAGAAAGAGAGAAAACGATCCAAAGCTGCACGAAGGTCCAGCTAGTGAGGTAATCCCCTATTTGTTGATGCATGCTTGAGTTTATTGACAGCAGAATGGCAGTCAGGATGACTGCGGAATAATATCAAAAGCTCTTGTCACCGATACACCCGACTATTCCTGAAAGCTTAAAAATGAAAAAAAAAACTTTCTGTAAACTCGAATGCAAAATTTCTGACTCTTCGAAACCTTAAAACGGAAAGAATGCGACTACGCTTATGCTGTGAATGAACTTGGATTTACGACTGATAAATCGTGCCTGAAGTTGTTGAGACTGTACAGAAAAAAAAATGGAAAGTGAGTAGCTGGATGTGAGGATCACAAGTAAGTGGGAAAACCAAAATAAGAACGCAATATTACTACAGCTTTCTCTGTTCTTGATTGTCCTAGAATTGCGCTAGAAAAACATTGTACCTATAGTCGCCACTGTGATAGCTAATTTTCCATGGACGTCACGAAGGGTCTGAAAAATCATTGGGGCTGCTTACTATTTCATTTGTCAAAATAATAGCACTGAAATTTTCTGCCCTGCGATTAAGCGTATGTCTGCTTTTGATCCATAGTGTGTAGTTATGAGAGATAAAGAACAGAACTTGAAAATAAAGGGGGCTTACCAAGGCTTAGCAAAATCGGCTATACTATGCATCAGGAACGTTCAAGAGGAAACAATGTGCCAATCGTTCAGTCAATTACCAAAGCATCTACGCAAGGGCAGCAGTGTTTTGATTTGCACATCGCAGAATGCACAATGAGAGAGCTTCGTGATCTTTTCTTCTGCACAACAATGCATACGACGCAGATCAAGTATAATAAAACTGGGCACCACTATACGGCCATGAATTCCGATTTCTGTAGCTTTCCCTAAATGAGTCAGAAGAAGAAAAAAAGAACTTCCCGATACTGATGTATCAATTTAGAGAAACAAAATACAGAAAAAAGAATAATCGAGATTTTCTCATCCGACGGCAGTCGCGTGAGTTGTTCCTTCTTGCCCCAATTGCACTTGTGATGAAACTCGCGGCCGTGCGATGGCCGCTCGGAAACCACTGGCGGTCGCCATTATGGTAATTTTAGCACGGTCATTAGGGTCGTTATGCAAAGTTGCCTTCTCCCGTGGGTTTGACGAGCAATAAGACAGCTGCATATTTGAAATGGCAATCTCATCGTCAACGCGAAACAAGCAAGGCGTTTTGTTATTTCTTCGGTGAGGCGGATAATGTCCCGTTTAGCCGTTTGAGGCCAATTGCAGCCGCACTGAACTGCGCCGGCCACCTTTCGGCGAGTCTTTCCTTCAACGTCACCTCAGAACACAGAAAGAAACTGCGAATGCTTTTTTGGAGCTGTTCCCTTTCTTACATACTCTACCTATGTACGAACAGACAAATGGGGAGGTAGAGGGAAAGAGAGAGGCAGATAAATTTGCTTACAATCACATCAACAACGTGTGTATCCGACGCCTTGTGACTGCGACCAACTCAGGTATCATTGATGGAGTGTTGAAGAATAAAGGGAATTCTGAAAATTTTCCACAAAAAAGGAGTTGCCGCGAGACAAGCTTGACGAAAAGAACTGTTAGGGTCCCTTGAGCATTACTTAAGACAACTGGATGGCAAAAGCTATCGTAATGTTATTCTCAGTCAATGTTTTCTTTCTGCCCCGCCACTTTGCCAATGCTTTCCGTCCCTATACCGTGGTTTTTCATCACGTACAAGGCCCCGCCGCGGTGGTCTAGTGGCTAAGGTACTCGGCTGCTGACCCGCAGGTCGCGGGCTCAAATCCCGGCTGCGGCGGCTGCATTTCCGATGGAGGCGGAAATGTCGTAGGCCCGTGTGCTCATATTTGGGTGCAGCCCCGCCGCGGTGGTCTAGTGGCTAAGGTACTCGGCTGCTGACCCGCAGGGCGCGGGTTCGAATCCCGGCTGCGGCGGCTGCATTTCCGATGGAGGCGGAAATGTTGTAGGCCCGTGTACTCAGATTTGGGTGCACGTTAAAGAACCCCAGGTGGTCTAAATTTCCGGAGCCCTCCACTACGGCGTCTCTCATAATCATATAGTGGTTTTGGGACGTTAAACCCCACATATCAATCAATCATATTTGGGTGCACGTTAAAGAACCCCAGGTGGTCGAAATTTCCGGAGCCCTCCACTACGGCGTCTCTCATAATCATATGGTAGTTTTGGGACGTTAAACCCCGCATATCAATCAATTCATCACGTACAATATCGGAGACACCTTGTTTTGCACTGCTTCCATGAACGGCCTATTGTTGACACGGCTACCATGTCACGCGATCACGTCATGTAACGTCACATCACGGGAGGTCTAGCAAATCACTTAAACTGGTTGGTACATCATTGCGGCAGGAACAAACAGCGCTGGACACGGGACGGAGAAAGAACGACGGACGAGGAGGAGCTGCGACTTCGCGAAGATGCCGTAATGACGCCAGAATTTTGGGCCATGTGATACGTAAATACGATGCGTTACATATACAGGTCATCATGGCTTGACGTCATGTGACTGCCTCATACAATGACGTCAGCACGTGATGGTTTTTCGCGCCACTCGTGCTGACGCCACCCAACGCGGGACACTCATCAACTTTCGTGCTTGATGAGGCATCTCACGCTTTCTCCTTATGACTGCAGCAACCTGACAGACAAAGATACGGGAACTATCGAATATTGAAGATGCAGGGCGTGCCAAATTAACTGTCGACAAGCATGTCGAAAGCATGAACGACAGCACGTGCGTTCAGCTTTTAAAAAAAGCACGTTATGAGTGTCAAGTTTCCGTGTTGCATGAATTGCGAAAATTGCACAGCTCTGCAAGAGGGTTCGGAGGAGTGTGTGCCACATGGAAGCGCATGCGATTGAGGTTCAAGTCGTGACAGCAGGGTCAGTCTGCGCCGTCATAGATTACCCTTCCATGGAGACAACTACCAAGGCCAATCTGGCACGTACATCTCGTATCGGTGGTTAATCGAAGCAATAATAGCAAAACGTAATTTTCATTAGAGTGGATTGCGGCCAAACACCCATCAAGCAATACACGTTCAAAGCAAGTTGCCTCAAACAATGCGTGTTGATTGAGTAAACACACCGCAGACTGCGCTCTATTTCTCGTAGCCTACGATAGAGCGCAGAAGCTATAGACCGATGTCAGAGTGGTATCCAGAACTAGCACACGACGCCGATTCTTGGATCTACTAGCAGGAACTTTTTCGCCTTTTTCGAGGGGGGGGGGGACACGTGCTTACAGTGTGTCGTCACGATGCAATTGCCCAAGGCAGAACGCGGCACTGCACCTATCGTGAGGCAATGGCTCCTAACGGGGACTCATATTGCTAGTTTTCGGGGCCAAAAGCACTTTTGGCCCCGAAAAGTATATGTGTGTATATGTGTCTGGAAAGACATATACACAAAAATAGCAAAAGAGAAACGCCATTATGGGGATTACAAAGCACTTCGTTCAGAATAGGAGTGCTTCTAGACACTCACTGTGTGACCCACAGCAACACATTCAACGTAATAGGGACCACGGCACACAATAAAAAATACCATTAAGAAAGAACTGCACTGAGCTGTGTAGCAACCAGCCAAGATAACCTGATTTGAGAAGTAGTGTGCAGAAAATTATTTCAATTTTGAATAGCTTTGGAGGAGAAATTCTTCGTGGTCAAATTCAAATAAGAAAAACCTGACCTTCAGCTGTTGCGCAAGCAGCCAATGTTTTCTTGTTTAGCTAAAACGACATTAAAACAAAAAAAAGCATGCAACATAGCAAGCAACGTACTTTTTTAGGGCTGTTCTTCCCTTCCTATAAAGTATGGAACTAGAAGCGGCTTTCGGTAACCTGATATCTGTTTGTTAAAACTCAACTGAATTTTTGAACTGCCGTCGGAAAAGTTGCGAAGATAATGAAAAGTGCATTCTTACGTCACTTTTGTCGAAGCATTTCACAACTTTCAAGAAAATCACGACGGCGGCCATTATTAGGAAACCTGGTTTTGTATCAATTCTGCTGAAGCTACCAATTTTCAAGTGCACTTTATCTCTAGCAGTTGGAAAGACACTGATATTAGTTTGCCGATGGTGAAAGGAAGCTACTTTGGAGAGAGAAATACAAAAAAATACGCGAGAATCAGGACTCGATGACCCCCGAAAGCAGAATGAGAAATTCGCTTTCACGAAACTCTTTAAAAATACTAGTAAGAAAGGGTTCCATTACCCGGTTAAAATGCTTCCGCAAGTGTACATCTCTTGTGGCACCGAAATCGCGGGGAAGAAGACAGGGGAAAAGTGGTGTCTCGTTTAGACGCATTACGCTCAGCTAGAGAAAACCAGGACGCATAGAGGCATCGCCGATACACCGAGTAGGCATAACACTCGCTCATAAAACAGTGGACACCAAGGGGAGACTGAGAGAAAGAGAGGCTACAATGCGTGTAAAGCGCGCGCGGAGGAAGAGCACGCTAGAGAGACGACCCGCAATCCCCGGCACAAAACTGCAACGGGTGAAGACGCCTCGGCCTCGTCATCAACTTAAACGGCACCGACCCACCACTCAGTCTCGCACGCGCTTGCGTTTCGGACCAGAGAAGCGACGAGTGGCCTCTGCCAACCAAATGACCGGATAGCGCCAAGTGCCCCCCCCCCTCTTTTATTTCTGCCACTCTCGCCACACACCGCACTTCCATTAGAAGTTGGGCGATGCGCAGTTGGCACCCTCTCCTCCCCTTTATGCGCCCTTTAATCCCTACTCAGCGCTTCCCGTTTTCCCTATATTGCTCGGATCAGGAGAGTTTAATTTGTTTGGCCGGGCGTCGCGAAAGAGGGGTGTAGCACCGCGTAGAAATAGCGTTGCTGGTGCGGCTATAGGCGAGTGCGGGCGACGCTCGTCCTCCCACCCTCCCCTATATCCACCCTTTTTTCAGCTGCGCACTGGCAGCGGCGTAATGCGAGAAGGCAGCGAACGCGCCACACGTTTTTGCGCGCGCTGCGCTGTTACACCAACGTGCAATGAACATCGCGTAAGCGAACGATTAAAGAAGCGCCTTGGGTCTGGCGAATCTAATGACCCGTAAGCGGCAAGGAGCGGCTCTTTTCGCGCGCTCTGCTTGTACAGCTGCCGTCTACGCCACTGTCGTGGGCCCCACTTCGCTTGCTGGTAAGCGCAAATACACAAAAATGAATGCCCCGCGAAAACGCAGAAGAGAGGACGCCGCATAAACGCGCAGGCTGAGCGAATGGCACGCTCTCTGTGCCAAACTTGCGTAGCGGGCGTAAGAATTGTGTATATATCAGCATCGCCAGCACTCGCAAGCTGCGTTTCGCTGTTGATAGCGAGTTACTGGGTTGACTGTTCATCAGACATGGCATTTGTGTTACTATGAAAACGGCTCTAGAAAAAAAATAAAGGAATGTCCTCTAAAGTCATGTGTGTGCATGACAGTGTGCGGATAAAGCTCATGCTTTCAGCCAATTTCTGAAAGAAGCTGCAAGAATGACGTAGATCAAGAAACCTCACCTGCGGCAACCGCAAGGCGATGTTGAAAGCGACGATGTTGCATTATCAAAACTCTTCTGGTAAAGGAACATGACCGTGTGCCGCAGAAGGCATGAACTAATAATGTATGCGTTTCACGTCCCACAACCAGGATATGAGTATGAGAGATGTCACGCCATAGTGGAAGCCTCCAAAAATTTCGACCATCTTATATTCTTTAAGGAGCGCTCACATCGCACTCCACACAGGCTTCTATCAGTTTGCCTCCATCGAAACACAGTTCCCGCGGCTGGGAACGAACCCGACACCTTTGGGTAGACAGCCAAGCCCCGTAACCTCCACACCACCGCGGCAGAAAATTATGATAGTGTAGCTTGTTATTTACAAACATTCAACTCTAAGACACCCATATAGATCGATAGCGTGCACATAAGGATTGTCTGAGCGTCGAAAAGCTCAAAGGAAAGAAAGAAAGAAATAGAAAAAGAAAAAGAAAGAAAGAAGGAAGGAAAGAAAAAAAGGAAGAAAAGGAAAGAAAGGTGGAAAGAGAGATGGAAAGATAATAAGAAAAAAGGAAAGAGAGAAAAAAGTGAAGAGAGTAAGAAAGAAAGAGAGAAAAATAAATAAATAAAGAAAGGGAAAAATAAAGAAAGAAGAAAGCTTTTAAGTGTATAGTCAGACTGAAAGAAAGCGGCAAGTCATTTCGAGAAGCGCACCGAAAATAAACGTAAACTTCATGAGCTTCGTGTTACAACTTTTTCTGGGCTTACTGCGACGAGCTTAGAAAATAATTGTTCCGTTAGATAATCCTCTAGCTTCAGATAGCGTCTCACACTATGTATTTCGTCTGCTTGTCTCTTAGACTCATACTATACTCTTTTGTCTGTATTCCTTGAAAGCAGAAAAAGTGCTGGCGGAAAAAGGTGGTGTCGAATTTGCGCGGGCATAGCAACGCAGGAAATAGTGACAATCGAGATTACAATCATTACCACCTACGATTCCATTCATTCTATTGCATTACACTGGCACAATCGATTGACAGTCCATTGCAATTTACAGTCACACGCGTAATGTTTTTCCGGGCGAGTCCTGATTTTAGGTGGATATTCGTTTTTCGATGAGATGTAGCCTGCATCGAAGAAAAAACTATGCCTCAAACTTGCCTAATCCGCGTATTGAACGAATAAACTACTTCATTTGTTCTCACGCTCACCGTGCACAAAAATACTACGTTAAATATGAACTCAGAAGCTCTGACGATGTTAGCCACTCTTAACCTGCTGAGCAATAGCAATACATCTGAGTTCGGCCATAATTGTGGTAGCACATGTTTTATTCATTGGTATCGATTTTTTTTCTTCTGAATGCTGGAAACTTCCGAACTTTCCACACACGTACGCAGTGTCAGAAAAATGCTTGCAGCACACACAAAAAAGAAAAAAAAGACGCTCTATAGTGACTGTACCCTTAACAAACTTTGTAATCGATAAGACCGAGAACCCAGCAACATCACACATTGAGCAATAAGCTTGTCATGGGTTCTAAAAATGCGCAGACTACACGTCCGTTAAGATGTCGAAATAGTCCACTATTCGTTGATGACCACTGAAACCCCGCTCCTTCTTTCGGAGCACGTTATCTTTCTCTAAGACGCCAACTTCTAAGATGGAAGCCCACTTCCCAGTAATAGTGAAGCGGGAACACTCGCGTGCAGTTGCGCAAGTGTAGCAACGCCGCATGCGTGATACTGCCGCCATATTGCGAGAAACACCACTTGAACTGACGGCGCAGGGCTGCCAGACCAGCGCAAAAAAAGCGGCGCGTTTTTTGTTTTTTGTGTCTGAAGTCATACAAATGTTGACAAATCTGCGGCCACAGCTGGAGCGATCGAAAGTTAAGCGCGTTATTGGCGCAGACAAAAAAAAAAGACAGAACGCGAAAAGGTGAACTTTCTACACAACGCGACGACGGACATACTGTCACGTCCACATTCACCTCCCCCTTTTCCCATTTTTTTTTCTTCTCGTGTCGTGCGACTAACTCTTGCTTTCGAAACTGCCCCTTGCGAAACTATGCGTTTACATGAGAGAGCAAATCACACGGAAAGAATTTGTGGGCGTTTCGCGAGCCCACAATTTATCTTAGTGGCAGTGCTCCAATGTTTGCAGTGGATTCTAAGCCGCTGAATCTCTGTGTTCCACTAAAAGAATACCCCAGACATCGAAGCATTCAAGGTGTTGTAATACGATTATCGTAAGAAGTATAGGTAAACTGCCACCTTTCCAACAGCTAATTTTCGTTAATTTGGTTGAAATTTGTCTTTATTTCACTTTTTTTACTGTGCTTGAGCGTGCTGCCAGTTGTGAGAACGTATCGTTCTGATAACAAATAAAAAAACTGCTCATTCGAAAAAGAATGTGACGTAAACTGTTAAACCCAATGCTCGAATGAATTTGGTCCTGATTCACCAATGTACGGGCTCCTGGTTAACGATACAAGCTACTCGCTTGAATATAACCATAACTGTATCCACGCTTGCATCCAATTTGCATCTCTGCTCATGGGTATAATAACACACCCTTCAAAGTATATATCATTTCGTGCGCGTATACGGGTCCTTGTATTTCCGCCTGCTTGTTCCTAAATAGTTTAAGGTATCCGTTCCAGATTGAGTCCACCGTCTTACGTGCACATCACTACACAGTTACCTTACTTGCCACTTTCACGTCAAAGGACCGTTCAGTGCCCAACTATGACCTCGTCACTAGGAGAAATAATAGAGAGTTAGAGTTAGGTGCACAGAAACTGCTTTCTTTAGTTACAAGCACTATTTTTTGTTATTTTCAAACAACGTGCTTATAAAGGCTACGCAGTGGCAACAGACGAAAGCGATTGCACGCGCAATGATTCAGTTGACCCGTTCTAAATCAAATGACGGAGTCGCAACTCTAGCTGTCTACGGCAAAGGCTGCTTGGCCACCACTTGACAGCACTTACGACTTACTGCGTCAAAACTGGAATCATACGCATGGTTTTAAATCCTACGCTTGAAACTCAGAGCCCAACGTCCCTCGCTTCGTGTAATATTGCTCTCAATCCAGCAATGCCCCTAGGCGAGTCTTGAGAAAAAGCTGTGAGATCATTCCCGCTCTTGTGAACAGGCGACCACGCTCCCATACCAACCTCCGCCATCCACAGCGGACACACACACACACACACACACACACACACACACACACACACACACACACACACACACACACACACACACACACACACACACACACACACACACACACACACACAAACCCGCGCGCGCACATGTCTCGCCGCGGTGGTCTAGTGGCTAAAGTACTCAGCTGCTGACCAGCAGTTCGCGGGATCGAATCCCGGCTCTGGCAGCTGCATTTTCGATGGAGGCGAAAAGTTTTAGGACAGTGTGCTCATATTTGGATGCACGTTGAGGAACTTCAGGTGGTCAAAATTTCCGGAGTCCTTCGCTATACGGTGTTTCTCATAACCATGTGGTTGTTTTGGGACGTTAAACCCCAGGAGGAGGAGGAGGGGGAAGAAAGTTTGAGCGGAAGGACAGGGAGGTTAGCCAGTTCTTAGACCCGCTGGCTACCCTGTGCTGGGGGAAGGGGTGATAGGAATAAAACATGTTAAAAAGAAATGTTGTAAAGAGAGAGAGAGAGAAATTTTAAAAATTGCCACAGAGTAAAGGCAACATCAAAGAGTATGAGACACTATAGTCTGTCTGTGAGGCCAGTTGTCTGCAAAAAGTGCAGCAAGAGGAGGAGGAGGAAGGGAAGAAATGAAAGGCAGGGAGCTCAACCAGGCGCACGTCCGGTTTGCTACCCTGCACTGAGGGAAGGGGTGAGGGGATTAAAGGAGAAGAGAGAGAGAACTGCAGGGCAACGTGTGTGTAGATGTGACCTTGTCCATTGCACGCTTATAAGTGGTCGCGTAGTCCGGTCGTCTTTAGAAAACTTAGCAATGCCCGTGTAGCTTTGCTGGCCTGCGACGCGTTGAGCCATGAACCAAGAATCTTCTCTTCGGAAAACGGTCTACTGTCTAGTGTCTCTAACGTTTCGCGCAGCAAGTTGCGTTCGCTCGCAAAACGTTCACATGAACACAGTAGATGTTCTATTGTCTCGTCAGTGTCGCACGATTCACATCGGGAGCTATCCACTATTCCTATGCGAAAGGAGTACGCCTTCGTAAAAGCTACTCCTAACCACAGGTGGCACAGTAAAGTTGCATCCTGGCGGGAGAGGTCCGATAGAACTTGAAGCTTTCTCGCTGGGTCCAATTTGTGTAGGCGACGGTTCCTGACACTGGGTTCACTCAGCCAAGTTTCCGACATGGTGTTAGTGAACGAGTGAAGGCCCCTTGCAGCGTCGGTTCTCGACAACGGAATTGGGGTTGTCTGGGCGTCCGCGTCGGCGGATCGGGCAGCATTATCAGCAAGGTCATTACCGACAATACCACAATGTCCCTGTAACCACTGCAACACCACGTCAAGTCCTTTCGATAAAACTTCGTGGATCACTTCTCTTATTTCATTCACTAGTTGTTGATGCTCTCTCTGTCGTAAAGCTGATTGCAAGCTCTGAAGGGACGCCTTGGAGTCGCAGAACACAGCCCATTTTTGAGGGCGGGCTTCCGCGATATAAAGTATAGCAGCACGTAAGGCGGCAAGCTCCGCTGCTGTGGATGTTGTCCTATGCGACAGTTTGAGCTTTATAGTGACCTGGTACGCCGGGATGACAACAGCACCTGTGGAGCTGTCAGCCAAGACCGATCCATCGGTGTAAATGTGGGTCCTCTGGCCGTATTTTTCGTTGAGTAGCGACAATGTCACCTGTCGTAGGACCACTGTTGAATGATGGCTCTCGTTCGTTATTCCCGAAATAGCGAGGCACACCTGTGGTTGTTGTAGGCACCACGGGGGTGACGCTGATCTTGTTGCTGGAGTGAAGCGAAAAGGAAGGCATTCTCTATGGGAAGAAATAATCTTTGAAAACATCACTTGTGGTCTTTGAAGTGGCAACACTGCAACATGGTGACAAGGAACTCGGCAGAGGTGTCTTATGTGGGCTCTCAAATTGTCAGTGGTGATGTATGTTCGAATTGGATGCTCTCTTGCGATCATAATTGCCCCGTAGGTTGAGGTGCATCACGGCAATCCTGAGCACACGCGTAGTGCTTGTCCTTGCAGACTTTCGAGAGTGCGGATGTTCGTCTTGCACGTACTTGCAAGTAACGGCAAGCTGTAGCGCAAAAATCCCAGAAACAGTGCCCTGTATAGCTGCATCATTGACCTTACCGATGTGCCCCAATATTTTCCACAGAGGAACCGCTTTATATGGACAATGGAAATTAGCCTTCTCTTCAGGTAATTGCAGTGGGCACTCCAAGAAAGGTCCCTGTCAATAATCACACCCAGGAATATTTTGTCCATTGATGGTAACGGGGTATTGTGTCATGGCTCTGCGAGTAAACGCAACCAATGCACATTTCTCCGTTGAGACGGAAAGACCTTGCTTGCGGAGATATGAGCATGTCAGGGTGGCAGCCTGCTGGACTCTTGCACGTACTTGTAGACGAGTTACAGCCGAAGTCCATAGACAAATATCGTCAGCATATATTGATATGAGGATAGTACTTGGCAAAATTTCACGACGTCCTACCATCACGAGGTTAAATAAAGTGGGACTTAATACGGCGCCCTGAGGGACGCCACGGGAGGTATAGTAATTGGTGGTAGGTCTATCTGATGTTTGTACAAAAAAGTACCTTCTCGTCAAATAATCCTGCATCCATTGGAACATCCGACCACCGATTTCAACAGCTTCCAACGAGTCTAGGATGGCTTTATGTGTTACGTTATCATAAGCCCCTTTGACGTCGAGGAAGAGTGCCAGTGGTATGCGCTTGAGGCTCTTCTGTTGCTGGATAAATGTTGTGAGATCAATCACGTTGTCAAGAGATGACCTACCTCGCCGAAAACCCGTCATGCAGTTTGGGTATACGTTGTAGCGCTCGAGGTACCATTCTAGGCGTGTAAGTATCATCCTTTCCATGACTTTTCCTACGCAACTTGCGAGGGCAACAGGGCGAAATGATGTCAAATCAAATGGTGACTTTCCTGCTTTGAGTAGTGGCACAAGTCGACTTATCTTCCAATCCTGGGGAACATTGCCCGCCAGCCATGAGTGGTTGTAAAAGCTTAACAACTGTCCCCTTGCCTTCTGTTGAAGGTTGGCTAGAGCGGCGTAGGTGATGCAATCGGGTCCTGGAGAAGATGATCGTCGGGAAGCCGCCAAAGATGCGTCAAGTTCTTCTATAGTGAAAAGATTGTCCATTTCGTAGATGCGGGGTTCAGGGATAACACTCCTAATGGTGCCAGCGGACAAGGCGGACACATTAGCGATTCGCGTACAAAACTCAGTTGCCACTTCAAGTTGGGTGTGGCCTGAATGTAGGGCTAAAGCCATGAAAGGATGTCTTTATTGGGGAGTCGAGCGCAGGCCACGAATAGTGCTCCAGATGAGTGACAACGGCTTTCAGGGATCCAGTAATTTGCAGAATGATTTCCAGCGTTCCTGTTCAAGTTTGTCTAAACGTCGTTGGACTTTTTTCTGTATGCGTCGTGCCAGCCTCAAGTCACATATTGCTTTCGTCCGCCTGTATCTTCTTTCCGCCCTTTGGCGAAGCACGCACAGTTTTTCCAGTTCAACGTCGAAATCTGAACGCTTGCCAGTGAACGGGAGGAGACAGGAAGCTTCCCTCATTGCCTCTTTGATGACATCCTCCAAGTTCTGGTCAGGGTCTTCACGGCATGTATTTTCCATGAGTCGCTGAAATTTGGGCCAATCAATTCTTCGTATTGTGGTCTTAAGAGAGGAGTTAGTAGGACACCTTATTCGCATATAAGTTGGAATGTGGTCACTCCAATGCGTTTCGATGTCTGAAAACCAGTGCACTTGCGACCGGAAGTTTCTGGATACCAGAGTCAAATCGAGGCAACTGCTGTACGTAAGGCCCCGCAGGTATGTAGGACTGCCATCATTTAAGAAACATAGGTCATGCTTGGAAGCGAATGACACAAGGTTTCTTCCTTTAGCGTTGATCGTCGAACTACCCCAGATTAAGTGATGTGCGTTGAAGTCTCCAGTTAAAACCCACGGGCCCGTAGTTGTTGTCAGTATGTCTCGTAGTCGGTCTTGTTCAAATCGTCCGGATGGTGATATGTAGACACCAATGAGTGTGAATGACACTTTTTCCTTTTTAACACGTAAGCAGACATATTGATTGTCATCATGCAGTTGAACTGCATGATGCACATATGTGAAATCTGTGCGAATGTAAACAACCACCTTGCTGCGTTCCTCGCACGTTGAAGAAATGAAAGATTCATGCCCTGATAGTTTAGGAGGTTGTTGCACGTTTGGTTCACATATAACTATCATAGGAATACGATTCATGAATATATACTGACGGAATAAAGAGATGCGGGATCTCAGGCCTCTCGCGTTCCACTGCATTATCGACGCTTGTCGGACCTCGTTGCGGAAGGAGAAAATTGGTCGAGCCATGGTTGCTACTGGAGACTTGCAAATACTGGACTTTGAGCATCCAGTACTTGTAGTGCACTCTGAGCGAGTGGAGACTTCAGGCTGCTGCAAAGCTTTCGCATGGCATCCAGCAGTGTTCGGAACATTCTGATGACTTCTGTGTCCTCCTCAGGCAGCTTGTCAGCGGCTGGCTGGAGTGATGTTACCGTCGATGTGCGCTTGGGATTTGCAGGTGGCTATGATTTCGGCAATGAAGGCCAAACTGATTCATCTGCAACAGTGCTGCTCGTTGGTTTGTTGACCGTGCTCGCCGCCTTTGGTCTGGGAAGCAAGGGCGGTGGAATAACGCGTTCAAAAATAACCAGCCGCGAGAGGAATCGAACCTACGACCTTCGAATAACGCGGAGGGTGGTGGAAGAGAAGGGTGGTGGAGTGGTGCTTTCGATGCAGCGTCTGCGGCATTCTTTGATGAACTGCGGCGACGATGACGCCTCTTTCGGACGGTCCTGGCAGCCTCTCGATGCGACGAATTGTCTCTGACCATTTGTTTCAATACCACTATTTCTCTCTGGATTTTGGGGCATTCTTTTGACGAAGCTGCATGTGACCCATGACAATTCGAGCATTTGAGCGTAGTTGCTTCGCAGTCATCCGTAGAATGGGCTTCCGCGCAACGAGGACACACTGTCCTATTTTCGCATACGCTTCTCACGTGGCCCATCTTCATGCACTTATAACACTGTAAGGACTTCGGTATGAAAGGTCGCACTGAATGCCGAAAATGGCCCACCTTTACGTGTGAAGGAAGAGAGTCGCCCTTGAACATGATCTTCAAGCAGCGTGAGTTTCCCGAACGGACAACTTTTGCGACGACGCTGGCTTCATTTGCCGGTTTGACCAGAACATGAAAGTCGGAGCTGGGAATGGCAGTATCCACATCGTAGATGACTCCAGTGACGACGTTAGAGCTCACAGGTATGTAGGAGCGAACTTTCATTCCCCCCAACTTGTTGACGTTGCGCAGTACATTAAGTGCCGCAGCACGCAAAACGTCGATGGCCAATACGTTTTTACGCGTGTTCACTCTGATGTCTGTGATCTCGTTTGGCACGAGTCCTTCCAGCATCACCGAAACAGATTGCCTGTTGAGGCGCTTCATGTAACCGTCCGGTACCTCAGGGACAAAAAGAATAGTGTTTGTCACGGGTCTCCTTGGCACTCTGTCGTTCAACTTACTCGATGACGAAGATGTTCTGACGTTCCGCCTCTTCGCTTTACGGCTCAGCACCAGCTTAAAATCGTCGTCGTCAGAAGGCTCTTCGCTGCTCATTGAGTAACCAAGAGTGCCCTCGCTGTCGTAGTCGCTGTAGAGTCCCGTACGCTTCCTGGATGCGGCCACCGCCGACGCCGCCGTAACTGGTGGACGTCCGTGGGGGTCCACGTCCATCACCGACGAACACGGATGTGATAGTCGCGAAGTTCACTTAAAATTAGGTGAAAAAAGAGAGCACCTACTGAAACTGCGATCTGCTAAGCAATCACTTCGTCGTCGTCCCAAAGCGCAGCAAAGCTTTGAAAGCCTTCTAGGCTGAGGATGAGCTCGGCCATTGACCCAGAATCCTATGTTCCGACAAAGGCCAATCATCCAGTCTATCCAGAGCTGCAGTCAGGTCTTGTCTTTGTGCGTCGAAATGGGTGCACTCACACAGAAGGTGCGCGATGGTTTCTTCGCAGCTGCAGTAAGTTTATGTAGAAGAGCTGGTCATTCCAATGAGATAAGAGTATGCGTTTGTGAAGGCCACTCCAAGCCACAGGCGGCATAGAAGAGTCTCCTCAGCTCAAGATATCCTTGAGGGAAGACGAAGCTGCAGATCGGGATCCAAGTTATGCAGGCGCACGTTTGTGAAGTCTGTTGAGTTCCACTGTACGATTGTAATATCACGTGCAAGTGAACGAAGTCTTGTAGCTGCGTCGGTTCTTGAAAACGGGATGGCTGTGTATTGGGTACCGTCGTGTGCAGATCTAGCGGCCTCGTCTGCGCGGTCATTGCCATATATACTGCAATGACCTGGCAACCACTGATACCCTATGCCGTACTTTTTCTTGATTGCTTGGAGATGAAGAAGCCTTATTCAGCTACTAACTGTTCATTAGGTCCATGGCGAAAGGGTGACATAAGACATTGAAGAGCTGCCTAAATATCTACATATCTATCAATCAACACACACACACACACACACACACACACACACACACACACACACACACACACACACACACACGGCGTGCATCTGTGAGTCAGTGAACGGAGAGAGAGAGAGGGAAAGAAGAGAATGGAGAGAGAGAGAAACCGCTGCGCTGCCTCATGCGTGGGGAACCACGGAATGACGAAAGTGCTGCAGGTTCCAAGTCGAGTTGAGCAAAACAGAAAGTAAAGTAGTGTAAGAAACAGTGCATGCGAAGCACGCTGCTGAAGCAAAACAAGAGGATGAGAAAAGGAGATAGGGCACGGGACACGAAGATGGAGGGGAATCCATATTGGCGGAAACAACCCCGGGATGTTCGGCACGAAATCGTATTTGCCTAGGCCCTCAGAGCAAATATTGGTGTTGCGGGAGCGTCGTTGTGGGGAAGGCTGGCCTATCTTTGCCCGGCTGCTTCCCTCTACGACTGTTCCACATGCCAGCAACTGACGTCGCGCTTTTGCCAAATTCTTTCCGCAATGCCAGTGGAAACCTCTGGCAGAGTGAAGCTGTAGGGGCGCACTATATTGGCCGGCGACCGCGCTCTCGCGCATCGACGGGGCACATATGCGCCCGCTGCTTGCAACTAATAGCCGTCACGTAAACGCGATGGGTTACCCTTGCAATTTTGAACCAGCGTTCTCAGCCCGTGGTTCATTTAGAGGCCATGTTTGAGGATAATGGAGAAAAACGTCACTATCCGCCTCTCTAATGACGTCTGATGATTCGGCGAGTCTCAGCTCCGTATATTGTAACGGACATAAGCAACGGTGGAGCTGTAATGAAAGTGTTTGGAATAGCCTTAATTAGCCAGGCTACCTCTTTAACGAGAACCCGAATTATTAATAGTAGCTCCAAATGCCCCAGAACTTTATAACGTTAGCTTAGTCAGCTAGTAGGGTACGCGTTTGGGCTGCTTGGTTCATGTCTAAGCGAAGATGAGGATGATCAAAACTTTATTACTCCTTAAAGAGGGGACCCGAAGGCGGTCGGTTACGCTGCTTAGTGGCGACACTGCGCACAAAGAACACATCTGAGTCCTTCCTTCATCCTGTCGTTTTAGCGTTGTTTTCGTACTAATTAGGCCGGCTAGATGGCAGACCCTCTAAACGGTTGCTTTGCGCTAGTAAATGTGTCAAAGCGACTCAAGCTACGAGGGACGCCGTAGTGGAGTAACTGCGGATGATTTAGACCAACTAGGGTTGTTTAACGTGCACTGAAAACGCACAGCACACAAGCATCTTGTATTTCACCTGCACCGAAACGCGAATGCCATGGCCGGGATTGAGCCTGCGTTTTTCGAGTCATCAGCCGAGCACCATAAACACTGAACAACCACGGCGGCTGTCTGGAAACGAAGTGTAAGCTGCACTCACTTGTAACCTACGTATAAGTAACATAACACAAATGCATGCAAATATAATATGAGTATTTATTACAATATCTCATTGCCCAAGATAGTAAAACGTGAAGTAAGAGCCATCGCACAATAAAGAAAACACAAAAACACATTAGCGTTTGCTTATACAAAAGCACCGACAAAGAAGCAATGTTTCGTGAGACATGTGTTTACTTAGGGCTGATGGTAACGGGAGTATGTTTGTCGCGTCGACACCTAGCCGCTCCATAAACGAGCACTCTCCATCCTCCACTTCTTTCGTCTTCTCTGTCGACACAGAGCATCAATATTCTAACACGTGCAATTTAAATTCAAGGGCTACACTACTAAGAATGGAAGGCTAATAATAACACAGGCGTTGGTCTTCACATTGCTAAAATGGAGACCATCGCACTTAATCCGCTACCTCTGCACGTGCGCGTCTATTTCACTGCGACTGTTCTACTGTTAAAGCAAGAACTGTAGGCAAAAGCCTCATCAAACGCGAAACTTGACCATCGGTGGCGTCCTGCGTCGGTGACGCCAAGTCGAGTGAGGCAAAAATCCCGTGACGAAGTCGCTATATGACGTTATTATAAGTTCGCTATGACATTGTTATGACGTCGACTAACGTGACGTCACACGATGACGCCACCACATGACAATGTCATTTGGTCAAAGGTGGACCAAAGACTGCAGCAGTACAAAGTTAGGTCAGGTGCAGAGAGTTTGCAAAGTCACATTAGGGGCTTTCGGAGGAGAGGGGGAGGGATTGTTGCATTGACTGAGAGGATGGCGATGACGGTAATGATAGTAGTGATGGTTTTCACCTTCGAGTCGCCTCGGACCAAGGTATAAAGAAACCCATAAAATTATTTGTTCAGTTCTTGGTGTAAACATATCAATATTAGTGTCAATAATAATAACTAGGGGTTTGACGTTTCAAAACCACCATATGATCACGAGAGCCGCCGTAGTGGAGGTTTTCGGACCTTTCGACCACCCAGGATTCTTTAACGTGCCTTTAAATCTAAGCACACTGGCTTCAAGCATTCTCGCCTCCATTGAAAGTAAACGTTCACATTGTTTTCGAAAATAAGTATCTCGTGTGCCCCTTCCGTGTGTTTGAACACGTGCGTTTCATTAGCGTCGCTTAACCTGGAACATACCAACCACCTGAAACGCATGGCCAGCAATCAAAGCCACCTTACTTGATTTTTTTTTTGCGCTTTGCTAGGACGATATGGTGCTGCCACCTACTAATGGCTCGGCGTTCTACAGCTTCTTGCGGTTCTCAAAATTACTGCCAGATGACACTCGTTTCTCAGCAAACGCAGCGGCTTGATTATTTTAGTCATCATTCTTCGCGTGCAGAATATTGAATGAATGTTGTATTCTCTCTCTCTTTCTCTCGAAACATAGGCCTATCGTCTTTCGACGACATTTGCAGTAAAACACGCAGATACGCGGCAAATCTTTAGATGCAGAGTAGCTCTTTGACTAGCCTGTGTAACGCTGTCCCTCCATGCGCCCGTACACAAACGCGCCGCAACGCCCTCCCCTGTGTTCAAGGCTACTGCTTCGCAACCCCTCAGGTCTCTCTTTGTGGAGATGATGCGAATTATTTTTTAAATCTTCGCTTCCTCAGCTGTTTTGCATCGTGTCACGTCACGCACGTACACTGGTTAGGTCTCGGCAGCTACCGTATATTCGAGGAGAACGTGGTGTGTACCTCTAATGCCCACTTCTCAAGGAACAATCGTTATCAGAAGCAAAACGGCTCTCCTCAGTTTATGACCACCTTTCCAGATCCGGTTACTGAGAATATCCGGTTACCGAGATGATACTAAGGCGTTCGCGAGCATGGATCTTGCAAGAAGCAAACTTGAAACATAAAAACTTGACACTTAAAACTCTGAAACAACGCCAGCACTCCGGTAAGCAAAGATACATCATGGCTGCTCTTCGGAGACATAAAGCCCGTAGTAAAAAGTGTGGTGAGCAGGAAAAGTGGTGTACGAATTCACGAAGGAAAAAAATGCAGACACAGGTTACTGCCCTTGGCCTCTCTGTCCCGACGTGGGAGCGGCCACCATGAGTCCTGGACTGATGCGCAGGACCATATCATACAAATTACTGCCCTTCAACAGAGATTTTGTTCTCTGCACGAGTGTTCAGGGGAATTCAGGCGAAACTGCGCACAGTACAGAAGGGATAACGATCGGCCAAGCTTCGTGGTTGATTTATCGGAAGCGTGTTCGAAAATATCATTAGTCGAAAGTTATTCAACATGATTTTTTTTTCGGTGCATACTTTATAGATTAGTAACTCTGAGAAACACCGAGAAGGCAAACGTACTCCCGTACTCCAAGAAAGGACATATTCCATGTTGATTGATTTATTGAATGATAAGGGGGCTTTAACGTCCAAAAACCATCATATGATTATGAGAGATGCCGTAGAGCAGGGCTCCGGAAATTTCGACCACCTGGGGTTCTTTAACGTGCACCCAAATCTGGGCACGCGGGCCTGCAACATTTCCGCCCCCATCGTAAATGCAGCCGCCGCAGCCGAGATTCGATCCCGCGACCTGCGGGTCAGTAGCCGAGTACTTTAGCCATTAGACCACCGCGGCGGGGCCTTTCAGATTGATATACCACCGCAGCCAAATTACACACTTTAAACCCTTTATTGTTTTCTTTGGCCTCATAATGCACATATACTTTCGGTTAGGAATCTAGAGTCGTTCTGGAAAAGAAAGACAGGCTGAATAGTGTAATGTGTTGACAGTTGTTACACTTTGTATTGTAGAGTCACTTGCTGTGATGTTTGCTTTGCAGTCTTACGGTAGGGTTTGATTTAGAAACGCATAACTTCTGGGTGATGTACAAAAGAATTATTACGGTAGCTGCAGAATGGCATTAGCAGAGTTAAATCAAGATAATTAAAGCAAGCATAACCAAACCCGTGCTTTAGACGCTATGGCAATGCACCGGAAACAAAAAAAATGCATTCAACAAACCGTATAGATGTGCAGGCTTGAAACTAACAAGGATTTACTGGAAAAAAACACTCGTCCGGAGCAGCCAATCTTACGTTTAGTTATAAAAAATCTTTAGGTGGTTTCATTATTATTACGGATAACGATGGGATTAGCGTGTCAGCTAACCGAGGCTTAATTATTGAAGTATTGAGACAGGGACGCGTATTATGGTAAATATAGACAGTGTACAGAACACAAGATAGGGCGTCAGTATCAAGCGGTAATACTTATTTCAGGAGGGGTGCATTTATTAATTATAAAAAATCATAATCAATCTAGGGCATTCAGAAGCGAACTCGAGCATTGTTTTGAGTCTGCGAACGAAACGTGCTTTTTTAAGAAGGCGCGTATAGTGTGATTGTACTTGTTCAGCAAATTAGGTCAACGTACACGCTTTCTTATGTATTTGAGAAAAAAAGAATAGATCATCGTGGCCTTGCGATATCTTGTGATATACAAAGAATTGTAGGGGCTCACATCGGTTATTGTCTCAACAAGATATGAAAAATGTGGCCACTCAATAGCTATAGAACAGGGCCCAAAAAGAGGCAAGCGGGTGGCACAGTAAGACGATCTGTTTAAGGACACCGAAAGACGCGAAAAATGCCCTAGCACGTGCACTAATGTGCACCTAGTGCACATAGACAAACTTTCCTTAAATAGGGCACCGCCACGGTGGTCTAGTGAATATGGTGCTCGAGTGGTGAGCCGCAATGCTCAATCTAATCACTTAATCTAAGCTGGGGCGCTTAGATTAGGCGAAAAAAATAACTACTGCTTACGCATAAGGGCACGATTTCTTCGCTAAGTGGAATTGCAGCGGCTTAAAGGGCAGCGGCTTAAAGGGCAGCGGCTTTAAAGATGCGCTTTAAAAGAACTGTCTACCGTCCATCATTGTTCTCCTGTTTCGTGTCCCAATAAAAAGCGTACCATTTGAAGTGTCTAACCTTGAAGCGGTTTCTCCGGAAAGTCCTTAGATAATTTTAAAACAGAATTTTTCTGTCCGTGTTTTGTTTTCTTGCATCGGTGGGATGAATGCCCACAACATTGGTCGCAGTGCCCGTGGAAGTCGAAAACGCAAACCACGCGCGATTTTTACAGGCTTCATCATGATTTAGTAAAACATTAGTAAAACAAATACCGTAGTAGTCGTTTTAGGGGGTACACACATTTTTCTTGTTCTCTTGAGCGGCGGGAGACGCTGTGCTCGCATTTCTCCACCGTTTGCAGGCAGGTAAGCAGGCAAGCAAACACACCACTGGCAGCGCCACTGCGCGGCTATTTGCACGCGTGAGAAAATAAAAAAAAAAACATTAGACTCTGGCGCAACCTAAAACAGCCTCAAGTTGATAAAGTACAATTTAGAGTAATACGCGCTTGTTTCTAAGCAAACGAAACTTTCCTGCCAGGATTTCGTGTCCTACCAATAGACTGTCAAGACTGACCACATTCGCTGTTGGTTGACGCTAGTGGTCACTTTTTATCAACTTTCAACATGATATAAAATTATAATTCCTTTTTTTTCTGGCACGAAACCATGCTCGTTGCCGCCGATGTGTTGAGCGATCTTTTAATTTTCACCACTATCAGAATTTCTTTTTCCGAGTGGTAGACAGTTCCTTTAAGGAACCGCAGGTGGTTGAAATTTCCAAATCCCTCTACTACGGCATCTCTCATAATCATATGGTGATATTGATTCGGTAATCCAAAACTGTCGTATATACTCTGATTATTATTTTTTACAATTTTAATTAAGCTTGAGTAAAAAAAAAAACGTGCCGATGTCATTTCGCGCATGAGGTCAATAGAAAGACGAAAGGGCAATAACGCGTAGTCCATAAAGGCACGAAAGATGGAAAGTGAGTTCGTTCACGTTAGAGGAGAAATATCTGCTTGTACTGCAAGAACATGAACGCATCAAAGAGAGGTCGGAACTGATGAAGCCAGCTGCAAAATTGATCAAAAATAAACGTAGTGTTCAAAAAGGAGCTGTTGTAACTCAGAACCTAATTACCTAGACGTATCCGAGAAGTACAGGATTTCATTTGAAGGGGCGAAAAAATACTACTAAAAAGGGGGCGGAAGTAATTAGAGCCTACAAAAGGACGTGCAATCTGGTTCTAACGTCCTGGCATTCATTGCGAAAATAAAGCGACACTTTTCTCCTCAACATGATGTTTGATTGCCCCGGCCTACTTATCGATTTTTTTTCATCGCAGTGTTCGCCAGTATGTTATCGAGTTTATTAAGCCGCACGCTCAGTCGGACAGGCTCATTAATCTAGAGTGAAAGTATAGAAACCACCCACGTTTGCGTCAGTGCTGAATCAGTGTCGCGCATGTAAGAAGTCGGAACGAGTGCAGATTGTGGGAGGATGTCATACTATACAGCCATGCACGGTACATCCAAGCTCGAACGCAAGAAAAAAAAACGTATAACGTCGCGCTAGAGCTACAATTTTCGGTCGGCGTCACGTACGACACGCACCCCTCACCGACTAGCCCGCACAGCGTTAGGGTTATAGTTATGATTAACGTGAGCAGCGGTGCTTTTTTTTTCGGTTGCGCAAGTTTATCGCAAGTATAAAGGCACTTGATGGGCTGTGAAAAACGTTCGCAAAGTTAGCGCTATAAATTTTCCGAAACTGCCGGTAGCTCGAGCGTTAATAGTTGAAACAACCGTGACTGGGCAGACGGAGTGAAAGAATGTCCCAAAGTAAACCTTCAACGTTGGTTCGAAAAAAGAGCCTACTAACACCAGAATATCGCTTGTCTGAGTTGCAAAAAAAAAAGACTTAGTGACGCTACAGTTGTACAAAGGGAGAAATAGAGAGAAACGCGAACGGTGGCGGCTACATTGTCAGTTGTTTCACTCTCTTTTTTTTCAATCGGTTGTAGTCTGCATGGTCATAAAAAGTCACTATAGAGCCATTTGTGCTACAATAAGGAACCATTCTAGAATCTTCTTTATTGATAGCAATGTCAGGACGTGACGAAAACAGCGAGCCGTCGTTTTTGTATTTCTTTTCTTCTCCATGCAGAGGCCCACAACTTACTGCAGAAGTATCACCCTGCATTGTTCGTGCAACAGTAGTAGAACTTGTCGTTAACTTCGAATGTCCCGCGGCTTGATGACCGCATTACAAAACTCATAAAACCTATATAGCGAAATGTGTATAATTCTGGTTGGCTTATAGGATTTTCGCGTTCTAATGTGTCTGGGGCTTTGAGAAAAGCCGTGCAGGGGAGGCCTTTGGAAGTTTATACGACATACAGGTCTTCAACATGCGCCTAAATCTCGGTACACAGAGTTCTAGCGTTTCGCCTGCACAGAAGTGCGACCTATGCACCCGGAATCCAACCTGGGACTGTCGGGTTCGCATGCAGCAGAGCACCGTAACAGATGTACGTACCCCAGTTGCAGCAATCTTTGCACAGTTAATGGCACCATAAAGGAGCGTTGATCAACAGACACGATTCCGATATTGCACCACTAAAGGGAACACACTTGAAGCGTGTTGATTTCATCTTGATTTCGGACAGCTACCGAGGTTCAAATCCTGTCCTGTATGAACACTCTACGGTGAAACTTCGCTGCCAATGAGAAGTTTTTTTATAAGACCATCGGTGAAGAGTGCTAATGAAAATTTCTGAAAGGCGGGAAACAGCAGAGGTTCTATTAATCCAGAAGCAACTTGTACAACACAGATCCTTTCACACAGAACGAACCATCAAAGCGAACCCATTGTGTTTTGGCAGTGCGCAGAAAATGCTTCGCCGCTAAAGGAAGCACACGGACAACATAGAAGCGCATGCACAGCCACTGCTGCTGCCACCGGAACAGGTACAATAACTTTCGTACTGCCACGGTATTTATTATCAGAAAGAAATTTGATAGTAAGCGTGCGCACTCATCAAACCTGGCTATGATGTCTCCTGTTTGCATGCCGCGAAATGCACCCATATCCAAGACAAATAAAATAGTAGGTGTAAGAGTGGCTGCCGATGATTAATTAATTGCAATCAGCGTTCTGCGAAACGCTTTGTCACACGCCTCAGGAATTTTACTTTAGTCTTACATTAATTTATCCAACCAGACACCAGAACGTGCTGTGAATTCACAGACTGCGAAAATAGCACGAGCGCGCCATAAATCCCGAATACGTTCTAAAGCGCTGGCGAGAATTCAGACTATCTTCAGTGAGCCAGAAGTTATCCCAGTAAAAGCTCACTTTTGTGCAACACTTAGGTACACAATATTGTTACGAGGCAGTGGGCATGGCTCCGCCGTCGTAGACAAATCGATGAAGAAGAAGCGGACTCGGCGCGCGCAATGCTGGCCACCCTGGGGTGTCCCGCCTACATGTAAATATGTGAAATACACTCGTTTCTCTCGTCCGTGTGTTTGTAACCCCCGAAACAAATTGGAGAAGGTGCTGGGTCATCACGTGAGCTCAATGTACCTATACCAGAGCCATGCTGTGATGCCAACGGGCTGCGAAGCTCCGTTACAACGCGGTTGAGGTGTCACAGAAAAGCGGAGCGTGGCAACAGAATGAGAACGCAAAGCGAATGGGTCCGCGTAACGATATCGCGTTGCCTTCTCAAATGCAAAGTTTACGCGTCCCACTATAGTGAAACAAATGGTACCTCCTTCTCCTTCTCTCTCTTTATAGAGAACCCCAACAATTATTCTTCTTGTTGTAAGGATGTTTCTTGGCGTAGTCAAAGATGCGCAGGGTGTTGGTGTTGGGAGAACTCAAGCGTGTCCCGCCCCCTCCCGAAATCTTTAATTTTTCAATTTTTCTTGTCTATATAAACACGCACAAATACAATTGACCCCCCCCCTCTCCCTGAACAAAAAAAAAATGGCATATCTAAAAAGTGAATGATGATGAGTGAGTAGGCGAAGCACTGAGATTTTTCGGTGTCAGTTACCGTAAATCACCCCTAATATTGGCCCCTCACATATGTAAATGAGTGGCAAAGCGCTGTACAGTCATATACAATGTGTATTGGTCCTAGCTGGTAAGCTGTGTTAAGTTGAGAATTTTGTTTTGCCGTCATATTTACTGCTTTGGAGTTTCCGATATAGCCTGAAGTGGGCAAAGACGAGGTCTTACGAAATGCATCGTAGAGCACATCGCGACACCATATACTACTCAAGCCAGTCGTTGTCCGTGAGCACTATCGTCATCATCTTCATCATCGTCATCGTCATCGCATGTAGTCGGCACCTTGCATGTTTTGTGTTAGTAAAACCATAAGCCCTTTACTTAAAGATCCTACCGCTCGGTTCTTGGCCGATCCCCCTTTGTGGGTATGCGCCAGAGTAACAAGAATCATCATCATCATCATCAACAACATCAGCATCATCATCAACATCATCATTATCAACAACATCATCATCATGTGCTGTGCCTTGATGACAGTAAAAGAATGTGTTCTCTGGAACGCGCTTGTCCGCCAGCGTCATCGTCACTATCTGCGGCTACGGCGAACAATACAAACGCCAACGGACAGGCCTCAACCTTAATGATCTTCTCCCCTAAAATTTCTGTCTACGCTCCTAGGATGCTTTATTACAGCCTCGTTCAAACGTACGCGGGTTCTCGGAGCACTGGCGGTCTTATTGAAAGGCCCCTTTGCCCACGTTCACATGTAGTGAAGCCGAACGAGGCAAATGCTTGGTTAACTTCCGCGCCTTTCCTCTTTGTTTTCTCTCTCTCCCATGCGACGGAAGTTTACGTGCAGCGACGCCATTTTTGCCGCTTGGACGTGACCTTCACTTTGTTGTTCTTCGAAGAATCCAGTATGTTATCCCTATTCTGCGGATCTCTTATGGCTATAGAAACCGGAAGCTCAACAGCACGGAATCGCAAAGCAGCGCGGAAGCGTGTAGCTCGATACGCTACGTATTACTCTGGCGGCGCATCGAACAGAACAGCGCTCTTAACGATTATCCGCGGTGAAGCGTGGAACGAGATGTTCTGCGGAGAAATTCCACTCGCTGCCCGTACGCGTTTTTGGGCGCTCCCCATTTCATCGACTGGCGTGCAGCGTAATGCGAACGGCAACCGCCGAGGACATCGCTATAATGCTCGCTTCCTGTGTTTCCTGGGTCAGGGTGCGTGCGTGCCTGGATCTATTAACACAACTCTTACGATGCACACGCTGACCGATTTATTGTGTTTTTGTCCTCCTCACTGTCCTAATTTAGTGTGGTTCAGGGAAACACAGGAGTACCACCGATGCATATTTAAAGAGGTGTCGTAGATCCCAAAGGAAAAACCAGGTAACGTCAACTAAATGCACGAATGCCGTAAACCGTACACCGTACAAAACTACTACATGTACAGTTAGTTTAATGTTCTTAAGGTTCCGAAATGAGTTTTTTTTAAACGTTGACGGTCGTGACGTGGTACAAGAGCCTGCAAGCATTTTGTCGCCAAGGAAACAATGAAATACGACCACCGCAGCCGGAATCGGAGCCGCGCGTATTTCGGTTGTTCAGCCGAGTAGCGTAACCACTTAACAACATCAACAATAACACACGTTCACTGCAGCTATAGGCTTTATATGAAGTCATATTAATCAACTTTAATTTACCGTACGGAATGCACTACACTTAACGAATATTTTACAAGCTTGGAGTCACGCGCGCACAGGCCAACGCACCTGCACGCGATGATAGCTGTCACAACGCTGGTTTATGAAGAGCGACTATAAGTCGGAGAGCGAATGCTTCGAGTTGCTTGTTACTGCAACTCCTTCGCGAAACGTGAGAACAATAATAATTGTTGGAGTTTTAAGTCCCAAAACATCCGTCTCATTATGAGAGACGCTATAGTAGAGGGATCCACATATTTTGACTATCTGGTGTTTTTAAACGCCTACCGAAATACAAGTACAGGGGGGCTCTACAGCATTTCGCCGCCATGAAAATGCGACTGCTACGGCAGGCACTAGAACCTGCGACTTTCGGGTCAGCAGTCTAGAACTGCAAACACTTGACCACCAAGTCGGTTTCTTCAGAACTGCGGGAAGGGAGCTCACATGGAGCCACCCGACCTCCCGCTAACACCTACATTTCGCATCCAATGCAGTTTACCTCTAAATCTGACAGCAGATTCCACGCTTACTATTGGAATATCACAAAGCGACAATATTTCGCGTAAATGTTCTTCACCTGACACTCGGATGGGCATAATGCTGTCTGTCTTGCTGCGCTTCTCCCATGCATGCTCTGCAAAGAGGCATAGCGCCCACGATCTCGAGGATCCTTTCTTATACCGCACTTGTCTCAGTGGAGTTGCTTAACTAGGTTGTAAGCAGAAATAAAGTGGGAGCAGGAGGTTAATGAGGTTAATAAGAAAGCAAATTGTGTAAACCGTGAGTGAACTGAGAGACCAGAAACCAATTGATTGATACGTGGGGTTTAACGTCCCAAGACCACCATATGATTATGAGAGACGCCGTAGTTGAGGGCTCCGGGAATTTCTACCACCTGGGGTTCTTTAACGTACAACCAAATCTGAGCACATGGGCCTACAGCATTTTCAACTCCATCGAAACTGCAACCACTGCAGCCGGGGCGACCTGCGGGTCAGTAGCCGAGTACCTTAACCACTAGACCACCACGACGGGGCACACCAGAAACCGAAGCCGGACGTTAAGGTTTAACCGCAAGTACACAGTCGGAAGTAACCCTTAAGTTAGGTGGAAGCAGCAAGCAACATCCGCGGACACCAGCAGAGTGTAGTAGATTACGCTCTTGTCAATAAAATTTGGAGAGGACTGCTAAGTATGGCACGTGGGCTTCGTCTGCGTGCTCTGGAAGTCATACATTTTGTGACGTCATGGTGACCTCATAGTGACGGCACACATGCCGCACAACTGCCCACAAATGCGGTGCTATTGTGATGAAGTCCTCACATCACAACTTCCTGAAGCATAGATCGATCAGCTGATGCAGTGCAAAACCACATTAGCTACAGAAAGTTTTCAGAGGAGGGCACGGGAGGATCAGTACATCGACTGAAAAGAGGAAGGAGATGAATTAAAACTTTTTAGTTGTCTTGGACGATTGTATATGGGGCCATCTGAGATTTATGGGCGAAGCTTCTTAATGTCGAGGATTGTCCGTCGGCGTTGGCGTGCGCCGTAGCCGTCACGGACGATTACAATAATGCTGATGGCGATGAATAACAAGTGGGTTCCAGACCACACATTCCCGTTCTGCCACAGCATATACAAGGTACCCATTAGATACGCCATGACGATGACGCTGATGACGATGAAAATAATGACTATGATGATCCCGGACAACGACTGGCGTGTGCTATATATGACGTCTCGATATGATGTACGATGCATTTCGTATTACTGGAAACAACCAAAAACGACTAGGGGAACGTGCCCAGACCTCGTGTTTGCCAATTTAAGGCTAGATCGGAGACCCCAAAGCAGTAATGATGATGATAAAACAAAATTCACTATACCAGGTCTGACCAATGAACATTGTATACAACTGTACACCACTTGGCACTCATGTACATGCGTGAGTCGTCAATGTCATGATAGATATACCGTATAACACCGGGAGATTCTGCTGTTTCGCCCACTCATTATGATTCAGTTCGTGGATATGCCGGAAGTTCTTTCTTTTTTTTGGAAGGGGGGGGGGGGCATGCGGGCCAAAACACCGTTATGGAAAGTGAAGAGTCCTCCTCTCCTCCAGGATAAAGTTTTTCCAATTATGGCGACAAGTGGGTGTTTTGAACGGCGATTACTTGACAGACGCAGGTGAGCGGGCCTCCTCTAGCATCTCTTCCTTTGAGGATGAAGATGACGCCATTATGATCAAAAAATAAAAAAATTGAGTTTAAACGCTTAGATAATTAAATAACTAGTTATAGTTATTTTTTGCCTAAGTTCCTGGTGAAATAAAGATGCTGTACAGAGTTCAGATGGACAGTAAATAGTATTAACAAGAAGAATAAGAGATTCCATAATACAATGCTTCACTCCATGCATAACACCTGTCTTACGGAACACAAGTAACACACACGCACACACAACAGCAAGTTTATGTCGCAATAAAAAGAAATAGCGCACACGAGAATCTTTTTAGATCCAGGCAGGATTTCACTGAAACGCGTTCTACGTGATAGGGTTCTCTCGAATCCTGATCTATAGAAGTTTGATACTCCACCGTCTCAATTACTGAGCCCCCGTAAGCATTACAACGGCCATCGGTCGTGGTTTGCGATGGGGGATCATTAAGAAGCGGGCGCGGTCGTTTGTTTACCTTCAACGTCGACTGCCGCCTTTCCCATGTCGTTCTCTGATTATCCCCCTTCTCGGGCCATCTTGTGGGCGCGGCTTGTGTGGCAATGGTTGCCCACAACGGGAATGCCACGCTATTAACATCGCACTGCGGGTTCCTGCATTGCCCCCTGACAAACGTGCACTCGCTCACCGGCGCAGGAGGGGGAACACCGGGGCCATCTCACGATAGGGTCAGGGACCCCGCACAGAGGGTGGGCACGGTAGTTCTAGCCGCTGGTTGCGTTGCGTCACCGCAAACTTTGTTGGAATGTGGTGCGCCCCACCTGGCCTGGAACACACTTGTGCCTAAGTCACTTGGTAGGTGTATACCCGGTGGTAGCTCTCACCTGCCTCGCCTGAGTGACGGCGAGTGCTCCGTCAGAATGCCGTTTGTGTTCAGAGAAGGGGCACCGAGAGGCCTGTAAGTGTATGTGAGGCCATCTTATGAGATAAGTGTTGTAGCGGTGTTGCCGGAGGGGTGTGATTGCTCGTTAGCAACAATAATGTTTTACTGGCTGTGCGTCGATAGTAAACCGGTGCCCACCAGTTATGGAACGGGCGCTCTGACGGTATACGTCTTGACCTTTTGCGCACTTAAGTCGACATGGTAAGAAAATATCGGGACGCTACGAACGAAGAGCAAATGAAGGGAAGCGTGTCGACTAGCGTGTTAAAATACGAAAATGCAGTTTTGAACCAATGGAATAGTTTCTCACTGAAATATTGATGTACGACTTACGAAAGAATGACGTAGCACATTATATACTTCTTTTTTCTTGTATCGCTACACACACACATATATATATATATATATATATATATATATATATATATATATATATATATATATATATATATATATATATATATATATATATATATATATATATATATATATATATATATATATATATATATACGCACGACTGTTGGGTTTAAACTCTCCCATGCGGGTAACGAAGCTTCGCGAAAAGTCAGCGGTACGTTACGAAAGGCAAATTGGCACATTGCAGTTAATAGCAACCAAGCAATGTTTGTTGTGCTATCTTCGCTTGACCCCACGAATACTGTCTGCTGGCGTGACACAATGCTCCCTCTTCATAGACAACAGACTTCAGAGCCACCTCTGCTTCTCCGTCTTTCTTTTTCGGTCTCTCTGTCCGGGTACCTCATTTGTGGAAGCGCAGGACAGATATAAGCTTGTTAGTGCCAACCTCTCAACATCTATTATTAAGCGCTTCACACTATCACTTTCTCATTCCTGAAAATATGCGCTCTATTTAGCTATTGCTCTTTCCAGATATCTAGTGCACCCTGTAGCTTTAGCACTGTTAAAAGCCCACTGCCATACCTTGCCGATGTTTAGTTATCTCTCTGTCCGGAAAAAACAAAACTCAGCATTTGTCAATACTTTAATAGTGGGTGATATGTGTTCAAACCGACTACACTCGAAAAAAAATGAACCAAGCAAAAGGTGCCTTCTTGGGTTTTGTCTTTCATTTGGTATTTTTTCTTTTCGTCAGTTTAATAACGACCGTCAGTGCTATGCCTTGATATAGTAATTACTTTCACGGACGCAAAGCTTTCGATAGATGTAGAATTATCAGTCCTTCGGTGGCTTTGTGCGTTTTATTACGCAAAATAATATTGACGTTATGAATTTTCTCGTAAAGCAGAAAGTGTAGCGATACTCTTTTACCCCCTTTCTAATTTATTGTTATGTGAGGTTTAACGTCCCAAAACCACCATATGATTGAGAGACGCCGTAGTGAAGGGCTCCGGGAATTTCGACCACCTGGAGTTTTTTGACCACCTGGAGTGCGCCCAAATCTGAGCACACGGGCCTACAACGTTTCCGCCTCCATCGTAAATGCAGCCGCCGCAGCCGGGATTCGATTTCGCGACCAGCGGGTCAGCAGCCGTGTACCTTAGCCACTAGACCAGCGTGGCGGGGCTACCCCCTTTTTAAGCTATACATATATGTGCCTGGTATATTATTCAGATTACTTCAATGACGAGAAAATAAATATTCATAAATAGAGTGAATAACTCACGAAATAATGAGTGCGCACAAAAAAACTGCCTGTGAGCATTATTTCAATTTAGGCTAATTAAACAGGTTGGGCAAACAAGTATGTACCCTTACTTTCTTGGCGGCCATCGACACAAGCGAGGAGAACTTCTTTATATAGAATGGATCATTCTTCGCCAGAAGCACTTTGTGTTAATTTACGTGCTCCCACAATGGTTACCAACTGGTTTACTGAGTGCGCAGCACTGGTATAATGCTAACTGTTAGCTGTGTGGCGACTCATACAATTGTTGCGAGAAGAGTGGCGCTGTGGGTGGCGCAGCTCTGACTTTGTAGTCATCTGACTTTGTAGTCGTCTTAGTCGAATGCAAAAGAGAAAGCGCTGCACTGTTCGAAGCAAGGTCTGGTTTTTCTAAAAGGCGTATTGTTATAAAGCGAGTTTCAATAAAGAAGAAGAACAATGTACGTCTTGTGGGGAAGCTAAGGAAACGAAGGAAGATGTTGCGATTGAGTGCGGCGATATCCACCCAAATATACGTGTGGGTACGAGCCTGTATAAGGCCTTGGAGTTTAGGGACAACCATGGAAAGCTGAACACGTCGACGATAGAAACAAGTAAGAGACGGTTAGAGTATTGGTGTCGGAAAAGTGGTGGTAAAGGACAGAAATAGTAGGGAAAATGGGGTTATTTTGCCTGAAGAGGCAGAGAGATGAACCATATAATAATATGCTTTTGTTATAATAAGATCGATTTATTCGAAGTAGACAAGGCATTGCGCCAACATAAAAAAAGCTTTCCTTTCGTTTTTTTTTCTTTTTTGAGCCTAGGGACACGCATGTCACCACCCCATTAAAAAGGGGACGCTCACAGCATCTAGCCATCCTAAGGTCGTCGAAGCTTCCGAGGAAAAACGCAACCGCCCAGAACTCGGAAGAGAACGAGATCGGAAAAAAAACACACACAAAAGAAAAAAATTCAGCAACAATTGATCGAGACAGGTTTATGTGCGAGGGAGAGAGGGAAACAGAAAACTCATTGTATACCTGCTACAAAGGGCGTGCACCTCGGTTCTGTTTCGAGAAGTGAGGCCGCGAAAAAAAAAAACGTAAATGACAGGAGGGGTCGATAATTTCCGCGAGGTTCCGTTGTCGTCCGCATTTCTTAGTTAAATCAGCGAACTCAGTGACAGAGTTGACTTGTTTACAGCGCCTAATCTCCGCAACTTAGCAACGGCCTCAGAGCGTCTCGTTTCTAAAAACAAACAGCACCCCCTTCCCACCCCCCGCCCCCTTCCTTGCTTCGTCTTGCCTTATTAAACTCTTTTTATGCTTCACAGAGCGAGTTGGTTGAAATATATAAGGCGATTCACTTCGTGAGCGCTCTTAGAAGTGATTCTCCGTATAAGCGGGAGCGGAAACTCGATTGTGGTCTGAAATTTGAATATCATGTTCTTAGGTCGTTTTTTAACGCCACTTTTTATATCTTTTCTTTATGCACGTAAACGCCGCAAAGGCGAAGTGAACGCGTAGCTAGGGCGCCGCGAGCGCCGAGCCCTCGTTTGGTGACGTGACCTCTTGTAGTACGTTCCGGGTTTTAGCCCAAAATCCTTTCTCACGGGCCCTTCAAAGCTTTTGCCTTTGCAATGGCAATAAACTTGCACCCGCAATCTCGTTTCATTACGTTCCTGGGTTCGTTAAATAATGGCGAAAAAGATTTCGACTGCTCATCAGATAACACGAAACGTGACCGTGGGCGTCAACGTGAGTGGTGCGAAAAATTCATAATCCACGTCACATACCAACTAGATTCGTCGCATCATGGCGTCTTCTTGACGTCGCATGAAGTGAAGGGACAGGTTGACGTGGTCTCATGACATCACCGCTTGGTTATAGTCGAGACGATCCCTGATTGATACCTGGGGTTTAACGTCCCAAAACCACCATATGATTATGAGAGACGCCGTAGTGGAGGGCTCCGGAAATTTCAACCACCTGGGGTTCTTTAACGTGCACCAAAATCTGAGTACACGGGCCTACAACATTTCCGCCTCCAACGGAAATGCAGCCGCCGCAGCCGGGATTTGAACCCGCGACCTGCGGGTCAGCAGCCGAGTACCTTAGCCACAAGACCACCGCGGTGGGGCGAGACGATCCCTGAAGCATGTGAAGTGCACAGAGGTTGCAATGCCTTCGATCCCGGATGCAGTGCAGCACCACGATAGCTGCAGGAAGCTATTGGCTGGGGGTAATCAATACGATCAACTAAGAAAAAAAAAACGCAGAAGGCTTTCACCTGTGTCCTCTCTGTCGAATGCGTATACAAAAAATCCTACGGGGTCTTCGTTGACTGACTGGATATTCTCATTAACATAAGAACGAAGTACAAATAATAAAATAGGGAGAAGCTGACTTTGAATAAACTGAAAAAAAAGCCTTTTACACCCCTCCCAAAACAAAAGGGGGCTGGGGGTAGTGAGGACTAAAGCTTAGATGTCTCAGACACGTTAATATTTCGTAGCTGTTGGCGTTCGCCTGAATGAACCGGACTTCAGCGAACGCAAAACGTCACTCCGTTTGGAGCTACAAAACTTCAGAAAGTAGCGGGCAGGAATCGCTACGGCAAAGAGAGGAAAAATATCGCTCGGGTGACGGAAATAGTGAGCGAGAAAAAAACGTCTAGGGTCCAACGCTATGTGCGTGATGAGAATCTATGAATAGCGCCCGCGTTGCTAATCTCGGAAACTCGCTTTAGATTGCCGCACTGCATGTGCTTTCAGCTTGCATGCGCCATAAGGGACGGTGCACAGACTTTGGATCAGCGGCCAGACGAGCAAACGTGTGTCCTAAACGCGAACGTTAAAGTAGTTTAATAATAACCGTTGGAATTTGACGTCCCGAAGCACTGATATGATCATCAGAGACGCCGTAGTGAAGGGCTCTAGATTTCCATCACCTGGGGTTTTCTTAACGTGGACCCTAATATAAGCGAACGTGTCTCAAGCAGTCACGCTTCCATGAAGAATGTGACCACCGCGGTTGATATTCGATCCTGTGACCTTCGGGGTCAGCAGTTCAACACCGTATCTACTTGACGACCGTGCCGGGTCTTGAAAATGCTTTAGTGGGGCCGTATACTCCAGACAGGCGCAAACATCTGTCAATTTAAATCGAGCTGTTCGCTATTTGTCGTAATACTAATACGTATTACGTATTAGTACTAATACGTATTGCGGATGGTAAGTGTGATCGCTAATGCGCTTCTCTTAGCTTAACTTGTCATTGTAAAGAAAAAAAATGTGACGCCCCATGTAATTATGTACCTCCCTGTATCCATTCTCGTCACAGCGCCTCATGTTTCAAAATTGTTCATGTATGAAGCAGTAGCATCATGAATTATTTAAGTGTTCTTTGAGCTGATAAAATACATCAGCATCTGGGTAACAACAGTTTTCTTTTCTTGGCTGCTTCTGCCAGTGGCGGCCCGCTTTTGGTAATGGCTCGTCAAATGTATTATCATTCGATAAACTTTCTCTTGTGAGCTCCCGCTCGATATTTTAAAAGCTTATACATTCTTATACTTGTCTAAAATTCTCGTTGTATATATTTAGAAAGCAATAAAAAGTATTTGAGAAATAAAAATAACTCCGTATAGCACAGGTTATGGTTCAGATAATTAGGGATAAATACATTTTCTTCATTATACTCAGCAATCATGAAATACTACGTTAACTTGAAAACAGTTCAATTTATTTGTGAATGTAACTTCGTTATGCAGCATCAGAGAGAAAAAATACAGGAAAATACCGTAGTGCTGGCATATCTTACAAACTCAACTTCATTTTCATGTTATTTGCAGGGAATATAAAATAAAGAAAATCATATGTCTCAGTCTGTACTGAAAGTGTGGTTCAATCTGTAATGAAAATGTGAAAGTAAATACAGCAAAAAAATCGGCAGATCCCACGTACCTGGAAATCGACGTTATGCGAAGCATGCGGAGAGAAGGTGACCATGTTGCAATTTTTTTTATTGGGCGACACGTCAGGAAGTGACGCTAAATATATGTACAAATGTCGCACACACATACGTATGTTGCAGAGCTGCAGATGTTTATATATGCAGATGTTTATATGCAGATGTTTGCACTTGCGCAACAATACCAACTGGAACATGCGTAGTAGCAACACCAGAAGCTGAAAGGAAGCGCTGATGCTCGCGAGGATGCTGCACTAGACACTGCCACATAAATAAACTTCAGCGCATGGAAACTAACCACAATTGACGTTAAGCCGACGTGACGGCTGTATCAAAGGAGTACATATGCAATGTTCATAAAATTGGGTAGGCAGCACTGCAACCACTATTGACGTTTCACAAAGATTAGTGTCTATTTGAAAAGTAGTTCCGAGACCTGGCGTAGCTCTGTGGTAAAATGCTTCATTGCCACGCAGAATGCTTGGATTTGATTCCAGCTGGGACCCTGATATTTATTTTTTTCATTCGTCGAGTCAACGCTACCGATGTCGAGTATTTCTTAACGCTCGCGCGTTCAAATTACCCATGTGTGTTCTCGTCGTTCCTGGGTATAGATACTAAGTGTGAATCACCTATGACACATACTGGCATACCAGTGGCACATACTCGTTCGTGGGCCCGTTCCACTGTCTGGCGGGAGGTGTCTGATGGCATGCGCGACAGGATTATGACATTATTCATGTCTTGACCAGTGCGTCATATTTGTCAAACCATCTTACCCTCCCATGCTAATTTTAGTTCACGCCATGTTCAAGGGGTGACTACGAGAGCACCCAAACGTAAGCGGATGGATAGATAGATAGATAGATAGATAGATAGATAGATAGATAGATAGATAGATAGATAAATAGATAGATAGATAGATAGATAGATAGATAGATAGATAGAAAGATAGGTAGATAGATAGATAGATAGATAGATAGATAGATAGATAGATAGATAGATAGATAGATAGATAGATAGATAGATAGATAGATAGATAGATAGATAGATAGATAGATAGATAGATAGATAGATAGATAGATAGATAGATAGATAGATAGATAGATAGATAGATAGATAGATAGATAGATAGATACGCTAAAAATCGCGGAAGTTCGTTAAGAAATGCTTCGCATTAAAAAAACACATGCACATTGAACATGACAGACGCAATATATTCTCACAGCGTGTCGAGTCAATGGTGAAGCTGCACTCTGCAAACCATTCACAAAAAAACAAGAAAACAAAAAACAAGTAACGCAAATTTCTACTTTTGCTTCTTTTTCCTCGACACCAGAAACGGAAGAATAGTTTTCAGCTTCACTAAATTTCACCTACTCGTAAAACTGCATGCAAGGATGGACTCAAGTTTGATTATATTACGGGCAACTGGATAAGCTGCTCAGCAATCTCAGATGATGGGAATGAAATGAATTTCAGCGTCCAGCCAGCAGTTTCATCTGGCCGCGAAAGAAGCCCGATCGAATTATCCATGAAGAGAACTGCGTAGTTGGAGAAAAAAAAACGAAACACTCTTTTGGGTTAGAGGACATATCTCGAGGAAAATTACCTTTAGGGGCGAAGCTCCTTACGGCATGGGTCTGTCGCTCCTCCTCCTCCTCCTCCTCCTCCTCCGTATGTATGTATGTATGTATGTATGTATGTATGTATGTATGTATGTATGTATGTATGTATGTATGTATGTATGTATGTATGTATGTATGTATGTATGTATGTATGTATGTATGTATGTATGTATGTATGTATGTACGTATGTAGCCAGCGCTGGCACATACCCGCTCTATACGGCTATGTGCCACAGTGGTTGCGAGATGGGAGATGGCGGTACTTGGAGTGTTCACTAGTGGACGCATGTACGGACGCATGGACGGACGGACAGACGGATGGACGGACTCACGGACGGACGCATGGACAGACGAATGGACATATGGATTGACGCACGCATGGTCACACGGACGGACGGAAGCAAGAACGAACAGACGGATCGAAGCACGGACGGGCTGACGGACGCTTCACCCCACTCGTAATTATTCACTCCGTGGATATGTTGTAATTTTTTGTTGATGGCTTCTGAGCAAGCTTCACTTACTGGGAATGACAAAAAACAGTGTGCGACATTCTGGCGTTTTCTTGGTGTTAAGTATTGCATAGAAAGGGGCCAGAACGTTTATTTTCGTGAACACTGTTCTCGTCATACGCGACAGTTGATATTGTATAGTGTTCTCTGAGTCGTCTGTTTTCCTTGTGACAGGACTAGCCACTCCAGTTGCCTGACGGCTGTGTTTATGACAAGAAAAAGTCACACTTCACCACATAAGCAATCAGAAAGAAGCACAACAGGGAAACAAAGCAAAAAAAAACAAAACAAAAAAGCTGTTGCTTACTCCCTAGAGAGTCTCAACAGATCAGAAGCACAACTACCTAGATGTTGCTAAAGACGTAATAATGTGCTGAGCATACAGGCGACAAGGCTTCATACAAAATGCAAACCCTGAAAATAACGATAAAAATAACGCGATATTATTGGTGGAACAAAAACAGCCACATCAAATACGTAAGTACATCACAATGCAAGTAAATCTGTTAGGCTACAATGGTTACATAGGTGTAGTGAGCGGAGCTACGTGTAGCATTTTAGAATGCGCTGCTTGTGTGTGAGCCTGCAAAGAACAACATGAAAACCCCACTAGTTTCTAAAGAGCATGACGCCTCGAGTTTCTTCCGGCCTAAATATTTTATTTTCTAAAGAGAGAGAGAGAGAGAGAGAGAGGCCGCAGAGTGCTATATATGTGTGCGAATAAAATAAAACCAAATTAAGGGTTACTATAGCAGATGTGAGCCATTATGAAACTCCTGTGTGTGCCCATGAATTTTTTTTCTTTATTTTAAGCCTCCATTCTCTTGCAAACGTCTACTTCCCCACTCCTGCGTGGTATAGCAGACCACTATTACTATGCTAAGCTCCATGCCTTTACTTTTCATCGCTGTCTCTCTCCGCCTCTTAGGGCTGGCGTGTATGAACCTGCAAAGTATCCTTTCGGTGAAGAGTAGCAACTATGGCGTCTATGGCAACACGCTACTGGCCGTCGTCACCACCAAGCGAGAATCGAATGTATAAGAAGCCATCTTGGCGACCTACATCAAATCATTCCGAGTACAGAATGACAGCAGACACGTATACAAAACTCAAGGCGGTTGGGTGTTCGGAATGCTTCAGACACTCCCTTTACCCTTCCCACAGCGTAGGGTTGCGAATCGGGCATGTGCCTAGTTGACCTCCCTTCCTTCTCTCTTGTTCTTCCTTCCTTTCTTCAGGCACTAACTTGAAATTAGCAAAAAATTTGTGGACGCAGGGTGTCGTATGAGCCAACGTTTCGACGAGCGGGATATGTCCTCTTAAATTCTGCTTGAATTTATGAATAAGTGGGAGAAAAAAAGTGCTACCTGGGCCACTTAAACATATACTGCGCATATCGTGGGTTGCGCATGTTGCCCGGCTTTAAAAATAAGTACTCTGGGATTTCATAAAGCTGAAAAGACAGAATATAAACAGCAAGTGGCATTATTGCTGACCCAGAAGAACAGAAAGTCACTCCGGCGGGTCCAGACTTGATCTCCAATCTCCAGTTCACGAGGTTGGCGGGTTTTCGAAGGCAACATTTTTGTCTTTTTTCTGGGTCATTCGTGTGAACAACTCGACATCTCGCAGATGCTTTTCAGACCACAGCCCACGATGGAATCTGCAAATGAAAGCGTCTTCTGCTTCCTTGCAGGCTCCTATGGGATGTTCATACATGTGTGTGTGTAAGACAGGCAGAGGCTGCTGGAGTGTGCCATGGCAGGCAAATGAGTGCGCGTTTTTGAAGGATAGCGCGGGGCGGGACAGCAGCTTTGGAATGCGGAACATACAAAAAAATAAAATGCCAACAGCCCAAAAGAGAGAAAGACCAAGAGCATCAGTTCGTACTGCGCCGAGCTCGAGCTTAACAGTCGGCTCGTACATATTAGAATTCCGCAGCATCAAAGAGTGAATAGAGTGCTGACGTGGGCCGGAAAAGTTGGCAAAATTGACGCACCGAAAATGCACAGGATAAAGGAAAACATCAAACCACAGGTGGTACGTCCAATACGGCGCATAGAGGTGCTTCTCTATGCGTTCGCCGATCTGACGTTCTACACGAGAATTCGAGTTCAGTGGCGCTGCGTGTTCGCCGGCTCCGGCCGCCAATATTTCGGACCACCGCGCGTCTGCAAATGTCCTCGCTATTCCGACACGTACGGTCGGAGACGTAGCCGAGGCTGTCATGCTGAACGCACAGCAGAAACGAACGAAACGATAACAGAACCGCCAAGTAATGCTGTCTCTTGAATGAGCTGTACACCTCTGTTAGAACGTCGGAACACGGGAAAGCCTGTAGTTGAACTTGCTGTTCTTTTTTGTTTTGTTTTTTGTTTTCGAAAATTCCAACCACACCGAACGCCAAGCAACTGCGCTGCGGTGCTAGTGCTATGCAAATGAACTGCTCCGCACTCGGCGAGAATTCGGTCTTCGTCGCCTGAAGCGAATGAAATGGCAAAATAAGCAAACAAAAAAAGAGAGAGAGGAGGAAGCAGCGGGGGAACTCTTTTCACCCGTGGCACGAATCTGCAATGACCGCTGCCCTTCCAGTCCACGATCCACTCGGAAATGCTAGACTCGTCCCAACGCTCGCTACACAGTGGCATGGAGCACTCTCCTCGCTTGCAGCTTTCAATGGTCCATTCTTAAAGCCACATCAAAGGAACACTCGCAGGCAGCCCTCACAAATTTCTATGAGTCGCCTTCGCTTTTTCCATTTCTATACTCGTCCGGAGCAAGGTACAGAAGCTTGTCGCTTCGATTGTGCGCAGAGGCGGCGAGCCGTAATTAACACAAATATCTACAACTTTTTTTGTCCCAGTACAATCAAACGCGCAAACGCAGGTTCGTAAGTATACGCCTTGCTTAATGTCTCTTCGTTTAGGCTTGCCGTAATTAAAAAGACTGTCTCCCGTCCTTCATCGTTCTCCTGTTTTGTGTCGAAATAAAGGGCGTATTATGCGAAGTGTCTAACTTTGCAGCGTTATATCATTATATCATCCGCGTTATATCATCTTCCATTGGTGGGATGAATGCCCACAACACTAGTCTATGTCGGTGAAAGTCGAAAACTGAAACCACATGCGGTTTTCGCAGGCTTCATCATTGTTTGGTTATTATAAAACAAATACCTCAGTGGTCGTTTTAGGCACGCACACACGTTTTTTTTTTCTAATGAGCGGCGGCAGACGCCGTGCTTGCGTTTCTCCACCGCTTGCAGGCAGACCTGCAAACAAAGCGAACGGTGTACACCACCGGCAGCGCCACCGGGCGGCTATTTGCACGCGTTAGGGGGGGGGGGGGAAGGCAAGTATTAAACTTTGGCGCAACCTAAAACAGCCTCAAATGCATAAAATACAATTTTAAGTAATACGTGTTTGTTTGTAGGCAAACTAAGTAAGACTTCCTGCGAGGATTTCTTGTTCTATCAATAGACTGTCAAGACTGACCACATTCGCTGTTGGGGGACGCTAGTGGTCACTTTTTATCGACTTTCAACATCAAGTTGAAATTATAATTGCTTTTTCTGGCACGAAAGCATGCTTGCTGCCGCCAATCGGAAAAACTTTGCCAAACGGTCCCTTTCACATTTGAAACAGTCTTCTGTGATTGTGTAATCATGTATACGTGGTTGATTATTCTTACATTTGCGTGCATTGTCCTTTTCCTCTTTTGTCCTTTGGTATGCTGTAGCTATATTATATCCGTCTATCCTCAGATAGAGATGCTAAGTGCATCAGAGTTCAAGGTGACAATGGTGTACTTAGGTTTACGCGCAGACCGTGAAGAATCGTGGTCATAGGCTAGAGTGCGGCGAATTTCACTATGCGTACGGCTCATAGTGGTCAAGGTGAAGTTAAACACTTTCAATATATCAAATAACAGCTATTATATTCCTTCGTTACCACTCGTCACTGTGCTCAGCGCAACTCCGCATCGGTTTCTTCGTCTTTTGCAGACGTTCAGCTCCCTCCGTCTATTTCCTACATCCTCGTCAAGCCATTGTTCGACGCTCCGGCTACGCTTGCGACAAAAAAATACAAAGAAAAAGGGACCACTCTCATTGTACTCGCCAGTCTACTTTCTTTTTTCTGGCAATCTGCGAATCGCCCACTTCTTCTAGGGCCAACTTTGCGGCATTGTAATTTTATTGACTGCCCAGCGAGAGGTGCGCAGTGGACGACTTCCTGGTGGAACCAGAGCCCTATCATTAGCGCCCGCCTAAGTTTCCAGTTCATCGCCTACTGTCCGGCATTGACCATGAATGTTCCTTTATCCCGGGCACCGTCCCCATTCGTTTATCTTGTCATCCGTCGCTGGCATTGTGACCTGCTTTTAATCATTCTGGACAGTCTCGTTGGCAGCTTCGCACTTTTCTCTCCAACTTCTTTATTTTTGATTTTCTTTCTTCCCAGTTCTTTCCGTCATCATTTTTTTTATTCCGCACTGCTCTCTTCCCACTATTATACCTACACTTTTTTTGTTCTATTTTTCTGTTGGCCTGCTGTTCTTCTATGTTTTATTCGTCTTCCTTTTTTTCCCGCGTTGCGTTCGTTGATGCTCCCAGTCCATCTCTGTTTTATTCTTTCGATAATCGTTACTACCGACCTGCATCAATCTCACGCAGAAGCGAAAGTTCCTCTTGCCTTATCTTGCCCGCCAATAGAATTGGAGCATCCGCGTATAAATATCTAACGATTTCGACGCTGGTACTAATATATGCTTGCAATTGTAGCAAATTGTTGTTCACTAGAGACTGTTATATTCCATTTAGAGATGACAATAATTAGTTTCTCACTTCGTTCAATAGCGTATTTCCCACACAACAGATGTCTACTGCCACAAGAACTTATAAAATGTTGCCTGGATATTACTGCAGTCCTGTTTTAGTCTATGACTTATCTTCTTAGGAAAAAAAAACACGCGATATAGAAACTTCTGAAGAGACACGTAGAGATATATCGCGTGACTTTTGTGAGAGCACGCTCTTCACCCAAATGATCTCTGGCATCATAAGCTATATATATATATATATATATATATATATATATATATATATATATATATATATATATATATATATATATATATATAAAGGAACATCCGTAGAGTGTTCCGCTTGAGATGCGATACTCTCCACAGACTTGCAGTAATTATGTCGGACGCCGCTGATCATACTTCAAACACAGTGATACCAACGCTAGAAATCGAAACATCTTTAAACTTGACCCTACTACGTGCCAAATACACGCCATGATATGAACTACACCATAGTGATGGACACTGGATAAACTTCGACAACCCGTCGTCGAAATGTAAGTAGGTGGATGTTTCTGTGTTTCATCCTCATCGAAATGTGGCCGCCATGGCCTGGAGGGAATTCAGCTCGCGTCATATTGCATAGCAGCACTATACGACTTCACGTAAAAGCTACGAATCTTCAGTGACATGTCTCACCATAATCTTCGATGCTCCAGGCTGAAACCGCCGCGGCGCACTGGAGCACTACCAGAGCCGAGGCGAGCGTGGCTGTGGCTGTTTTGCGGTAGCCCTGTCGCATCATGGCGGCGCTGGCGAAGAACTCCCGCACTTTGTAGCCAGCAGTGATGTATGATGAGCACACGCCACCTCTCCTACCGTGCTCCGGGATATCCTGCACGCATCAAAACATGCAACCGTGTAATTCAAACTTCATACAGGCAATCGAATTACCCCAAAATATCTAAGAAAGAAGACAATTTCGAGGACCCGTTTATTTTGTTTTGACATATCCATAACGAAAACCAGCAGTTGACGATGTCAAGGCAGGTATACGGGAGGTTAGTTGTAATGTTTTAACTGTATTGTAGTACCTGTGGTAGAAATCTGAAGAGAGAAAAGTCGGCGAAAAGACAACTTGTTGCTGGGAGCGACCAAACATGTAACGATCCGAATGTTGCAAGTTTGGTCCCCGCTTGGAGGCAAGTTGTTTTTCTTTTGTACAGCTTAATTTCGTTAGAGCTATTTCACAATTACTACAAAGCACTTTTTTTATTCGAAAGACTCCGCTTTGGCATTTAAAAAAACATACATAAAAACCACACAGGTTCATCACACATAAATAAAGAAGTTACACTCACAAATAAAGCTAAAAAAATTCTTAAAGCTAAAAAAAACAGTACAATATATTGCAATGGTACAAATTGATTGATATGTGGGGTTTGAAGTCCCAAAACCACCATATGGTTATGAGAGACGCCGTAGTAGAGGGCTCCGAAAATTTCGACCACCTGAGGTTTTTTAACGTGCACCCAAGTGTGAACACACGGGCCTACAACATTTCCGCCTCCATGGGATGCAAACGGTACTATACTACATTCTCTATACCTTACTTGGCTTCATTACCTTCTGGTTTTTATTCAAGCAGTGTATCCAGCAACATTAGCAGAATGTACGATACATATGATAGTAAAAGAAATTTATCGGTAATGAGTGAAAGTTAGATAAAAAGAGAAAGCAAGCAAGGGAAGAGTGTGAGGTAAACCAGATGCACGTCCGATTTGCAAAGTTATTACATTGGGCAAATGTGCAATATTTCTTGTAGCAAGGCCTTCAGGTTTCTTGACCTTGAAGTATGCTCCTTTCGCCAGTTGTTGAGTATAACTGCAACACATCAGCAGCTGTATCTATAGACATTACTGAGTAGCAAGAATATAGAACCGAAGTGACGTAAATAAGGATGTCATTAGACGGAAGTACTTTCTGGAATCTGTCAGCAATGGCTTGTCGAAACTCAAGCCATCCTACGTACAGCAACAATACGTGCGTAGAGGTGAAAGTAGACATAGGCGAGATAAACGGTAAATTAGACGATCCTAGTTAAAAACAGCAACAACCGAAGCGTTGACGCTCCGACAGGTTAAACCCGGACACAGTTCAACAAGGTTTCACAAATAGCGTGGCGCTGCGCCAGCATCACGCAGCATGAATGACACTCAAAGAACATGAGATTGAGATACTATGGGGAAAGGCAGGAACTGACGTTGACCGCAAATACATCTGGTTTGCTAGCATGCGCTAGGGTGAGAGGCAAAGAAATACAAAAAAAGAAGAAAACAACAAAGAGAATTCACCATGAAGACGGTGGGCACCACCTAACTGGCACTGGCATGGCTAGGCTTGTACCTTCTCACCTGTATCCTTTCCAGCTATTGTTATTCCATGCATTCCATGGCTTTCCTTTCTCTCTTTTCTTTATCGCGTTTTTTTGTTTCATCCTTGTTTTCTCTATCTCTCTATTTCCCTTATCCTTTCAGTCGTTCTTACTTTTCATCTCTCAAAATTTCTTTTCCTCTGTCTTTGTATTCCTCTATCTTTATTTCGCGGTTGTCGTTCTCCCGCCATCTATCATTTCCTCTTTTCCCATTTCTTTCTGTCTATTTCTTTCTTCCTTTTTCTTTCTCCGTATTTTCATTATTTTCTCAGTGCACGTGCTCAAGGAGCGAAGCAGAAAAAGAAGAGATGAAGAAGAGAACAAGAACAGGGCACACAGGTCAATAATGATGAACATTTTCTATCAACAACACATGACCAACCTCGAGCATAACAACTCCGGTGCAAAAGTTACTCTTGCCGAAAGCAAAAAGTGGTCGCAGTAATTTACTTCATCCCAGATTTCACCTGCACACATAGTCAGCCAGCGTATATAGTGCAATGGTGCTTACACCTTCTTCGTCAGCATAAAATGGGGAAGGAAGGGAACGTGCGACTGGGCAGAGGGAGAAGCACAGCGAATATTTCCGCAAAAGTCGTACAGAGTCCCCGGGAAAAAAAAAGTTGTGACGTTGCGCCGGGAGGTACATAAAACAGAAGTGTCACACTACAAAATGTGTGCACGTAACAATAGATCGGACGATAGACCAGAGGAACAGAGGGAACGTCTATCGTTCAAGCATCGCAAAGCACGAACATTTACGAGTGGTTGTCTCTACTAAAGTTTTCGAGCTTCTAGTTTATTGACAGAAGAATTAAAGAACGATAGAATGGCATCCACTTGCAACCAGCAAAACGGACGGCAATATGAAAGCACGGTCTTATCCGGCAGCTTTAGCGGTAAATTACAACGAAATGCAAGAGATAGAAAGAACATCCGCACACAAGGCAACGAAAGAGCGAGTGCCTTCCCTCTTGATGGTTCTCGGAAGCGAGGTGGGTGAAAAAATCTCGCCTCGGAGCTTCGTATCTTGCTCGCGCATGGCACTATCATATGAAAATCAGATATTGGGTTAACGTGAGCCCCGAACTAGAAAATTCTGCAGCGTGGTGTGCTTCGTGAAGATCCATTCCGCTCGATAGGCTTGTTAACTCTGGACGCGTAAAAACGAAACAAAAGAAGACAGGAAAAAAACAAAACCTTAGGACTGCATGCTTCCAGTTAATAACTTCGGTAGACGAGATGACGGCACCAACGGGACAAAAAAAGGAAAAAAGAAGAAAAAAGTAAAGGACTAAGCCGATATTGTCGAGGCCGAAGTACGGCAGAAAGCACAAACACGACGTAGCAGGCGACAGATATGACAGAGCGAGGATGGCCGAGCGGAAATATAGGCCATTTCTCTCGTTTATTCCGCCTCAGTGGTGGCTGGGGCGATTACGCCATTCTCTCGCTGTCCACTGCACACAGGCTCGTGTCTTCTGGACAGACGACGGATCGGCGTAATGGTTTACCACGGCTATTACAATACTGCGCTTCTTCGGACAGGCGCACGAAAGAATCGCTCGCGTTGACGTTCATTACGACGTAGCTGTCTTTGAGATTAATAAATGCGTGAGAAAGGGGGAAGAGGGAGGGTATTCTCAGCGACAGCTAACTTGCTGACTTCTTTTCTTATGCTTCTGGAAGTATTTATGTCTTTCCAGCGCACAGCGCTATCTCCGAGACTTCTCTCGCAACTAGAGTTACACGTGTCACCTTGAGGCTGGTTTCAAGCGACGTAGCATAGAATAAGTTTTAATTCATGCAGTGTGATCGATTATGCGTATTTATCTCACTTTTTATTTAAATCGATGACATTTCCTTTGCTTACATTAAAGAAAAATTGTACAGGCAACATGCTGGTACACTTGGTAAAGGCAACAGGTGGTAGAGCTAAAACGCAACAACCACAGCTTGGCTACGGTGATATGAATTATTCAGGTGATATGAATTATTCGAGTCGTTAAGTGAACTTAGCTGAATATTTCAACCTTGGCATTTCTGGATATAGTTATATCGTTTTAAAACATCTGATGAGGCGCGGATATAAATATTGGGCGGGATAAATGGAATAATGTCACTGGGGTCATTGACCTGTCTCATTAATTTGTGATCAACGCAGGATCGAATATCGACTGAAGCAGCAGCGTTTTTATGAAGGCGAGATGTTTGAGGCCCAAGTACTTACATTGCGGTGCATGTAAAAGAACCTTAGGTCATGGCAAAAATTTCAGGAGCACTCCACTACGCCACCCCTGTAGTACTATTCTAATTTGGGTACGTAAAATTATGAAAAGTAATATGATTTTAATGTTGGAGCAGGAATGTTGAAGTGAAATGGCTCGGTTTTCTGTGGTAGCCTTCAGACAGGGTTTGCAACGTGTCGCCAACCATCGGCTTCCCCGGAACGTCATCTTTTACCACGCTGTCACTGTACAGAAGGACCAATCACTTAAATTGTCGTTTTTCATTATTCAAATTGAGCTGTGAGATAAATGCCCGTTTAAATTATGCTCCATCTTTTGAGTTCTCTCAAAGGAATCCCACAGAGAGATAGTATAGATCGGCTGGTTGAGCATATGGTTCGCTTTGTATGCACTGTCAAAAACACGCGCAAAAAAAAGAGAAAGTAATGAAGAGTGAGAAATGACAACCATGGGTTAAATGCAGTCGGCCATCTTTATCGCATTGGTTAAGCACAATTGTCGACCCTATGTCCGACTTCCGCGTGATATATTCCTCGGCCTACATCGATGGACGAACATCGTTATGCTCACCACGGCATTGGTGCGTCGGTATCTCTCTCAGCGTGAATTCGCACGAACTACTGATTGTATTTCGGTTTAAGTTGTCGACGGTTGTGAAGAAACAGTGCATGAAATCGAGGTTTCAGCCGGTCAGCAGCATAATCGTAAACTTTGTGTACGGCTACGCCCCACGTAGAAGTACCATACTCATTAGTCGGCTGACACGGTAACTTTTGTATCCTCATCTATAACTTTCCTCCCCCGCCTTTTTGCAGGGTAAGGTAGCGCACCTGGCTCCGGTATGTCTGGTCAACTTCATTGATTTTTTTCGATTTTTATTGATTCTCTCTAAACACCCGTAGATGGGAAAATGACAATACTAATATTGTTTGCTTGGCGTTTGTTTTTACGGAATTCATTAAATCATGGCACTAAAGCTTTACTCCAAATTGATTTCAATGTGCGCCTTGATTAACTTCAATTAGCAAAGATGGTCACGCCGATTTAAAGAACTAAGTGCCGGAAGTCGGACACGGACCCATGTTGAAGTAAATGATAATGATGGGCAGAGGGAAGGCTAAAGAAAGAAAAAGGTGCTGGACGAACACTGAGCTCAATTTGGCAGAGTAGGCATGTAATAAAAACCAGGCACGACTCAATTAGCCTGGTTTCGAGTGGCGCATCCTCTTACCCATGACCACCTCAGCAATGCAGATAAAACTTTTTAAGTCCTCATTCGTCCTCTCTTCTTAAAGGAACCGGCGGTATAATAAAAGTATTGTGTATGCAGTACGAGCTCGCGCCGAAATTTTTTTTCCCTAAAGCTAGCATCCTTACAACATGATTTTAAGGTGTTTTTTGTAACTCATTACGTAATAGGGATGGAAATTAAAATGGTAGGTGTAAAATTAGGAGACAAGAAGAGAGCAATGTGGATTAGGGAACAAACTGGGGTTAAGGATATCAAAGTTTAAATCAAGAAGAAGAAATAGACATTGGCCGGGCATGTAGCGCGTAGACAGCATAACCGCTGGTCATTAAGGGTAACTAACTGGATTCCCAGAGAAGGCAAGCGGGTTAGGGGGAGACAGAAGTTTAGGTGGGCAGATGAGATTAAGAAATTTGCGGGTATAAATTGACAGCAGCAAGCACAGGACCGAGTTAACTGGCGGAACATGGGAGAGGCCTTTGTTCTGCAGAAAACATAGTCAGTATGATGATGATGATGATGATGATGATGATGATTAAGATTATGCTGCTGCTGCTGCTGATGATGATGATGATGATGGTGATGATGACGTACTAGTTTTAGAACAGCACAACCCAAAGCGTTGCGTATGCGTTGCATATGCGTCGTTCACTCACCTCTTGCGGGCTCCCGATGAGTGACGAACGCTATACACTCGCAACGCCCGCAAGCTTTGCGTGTGGTGTTCTAAAACTCTCCATGATCTCAATTATCAACCCATAATCGACACAAGGCATCGTTATGTACACTTCCTAAAGAATCATTCTGATTAAAAACATTCAGGAAAGCCGGTGGATCGCTACAGGTGTAGTAGCGCTCGCACAACCTATACACAATAACTCTCGCTGCGCCAACATTCCTAACCACATTTCTCCACTCCAGTACGATGCAGCGAGCCGTGTGCTAATATCTGGTTAACTTGCAGGCCTTTAGCTCTATCTTTCTTGCAAAGCATTATAAGTATGTGCAGGAGAAATCTCTCTGGCACAGACTCTTTTCCTCGCTCGCTCCAAGACATTGAGAACAAGAGAGAGCCCCCCTACAATCGACCAAATACCGAAAAAGGATTGTAGATGTAGACGTAGATCCTAAACTTCTGATTCGCACCCACTATGGTGGATTAGACTGGCTTGGCATTCAGCACTTCGTCGGCTTTGTTTTGTTTTTGTTTCCTCAATCTAGCGTATTTCACTGTTACTCCGTTTTGAAATATAAATGTAGCCGGCTCAAATTCGCAGTATACGATGAGCCGCACTGACAACCCGTGTTTCCAATATGGGGGTCACATTTACCCGAGTTCGTTCCAAGCCGACGACATTTTTTGGTATGCCGAGAGTTATCTCAAAACAAAAGAAGCGGTACTGCCTTGCTTTGAAAATGAAACCCAAGCGGTCTAGCCTCGTTGCCTTCTTCAACAATTCAAGAGCGAATCCGCTGCCGCCGGGGTCACATTGCAACACGCACTCGCCGCAATTCTGTCGTTCGCTTCATCGTTTTGTATGTTTTGCTTGTTTTTGACTTATCGTTTCACCGACGCTTCCGGGTCCTCTCTAGGCGTCGAGACCTCCTTGTAATCACGATATTGGCGAACACGATCCCGTCGTGGCGCATAAAATATTTCTTGGTATAACAAAGGACGTCAAGAAGGGCTGTCGTTCACATTCCGTCTGAGTCGTCATCTCTCCAAAGCAAAGCAGGAAGCGAGAGCACGTGACAACAAAAAAAAAAGCGAACTCTAGTAGCGTCATGGCGAACTTGAAGAAATTAGACAATATAGTGGCGCCTCTCTCTCACCCACCCACACACACACGAACACACACACACAATAAAAAAGAGGGGAAAAATGGCAGCATATCCACGGGGTGGATGATGGAGAGTGGGGCGAAGCATCCGTCCGTGCATTCGTTCTTGCTTCCGTCCGTCCGTGCGTCGATTTATGCGTCCACCCATGCGTCCATCCGCCTGTCCGTGCGTGCGTCTGTACCTGCGTCCGCACGTCCATCCATGCGTCCATCCATGCGCTCGTCCATGCATCCACCCTGCGTCCGCCCATGCGTCCATCCGTTCGTGCAGCCATCCATGCGTCCGTCCATGCATCTGTCTATGTGTCCATTCGTTCATCTTGTCAACACTCCAAGTACAACAATCTCGCATCTTTTCATTATATATTCCGCTTATAGAAGCACCGCCATCCAGCAGACATTCCAAGGACTAAACTAGAGGTGGCACACGCACACTTTCTTACGGCTGGCGCTTCGTGTCTACTTCCCACCTTTAACCACCTCGAGTTCATGGTATATACTAGTTCACTGTATTCATGGCACTGCGGCCCAACGCTCGCTAAATCTTTCTGAAACAAAGGAGGTTACGTCCAGCAAGTATAACGTAGCAACCCTTTCATACCAGATAGTGCTCAATGTACATACCATTGGCTGCTAATGGGGAATGAGAGACAGAAGAGTTTGGCTTTTAGTTAACGCGAACGCTGCGATTTTTTTATTGTTCAACAACGCACAGGAGAAATCTCCCACGGGCACCCCTTTGGAGGTCAAAGCGTAAGACATGTTACGTACTACGAGGGACGAACGGATGCCGCTTTGAGGATCTTCGCCCCTAAAATGCGAAAGCTTTATTAGAACGACGATAACAAAGACAGAATCCAGAACGCGAGATGAGCGTCCTCTGGTGCACAGATGTCAGCTCCACTGGATCGTCTAACAGTGGTCGGGGCTACGCTGTCTTGCGTTCGTGGAGCTTTCGCTTATACCCTGCACCTACCAAAAATGTAGCGATGCTGAAGCACACGAACAAGTCAAGCAAACGTATTTATTACGGGAGAACCTGCGCCCACAAATCAAAGCGACTGTGGTCGAAAACTACAAGTCAGTCGAACACCGAATAGGAAGCTCAACTGTCTTCTTTTTCCTATCTCGAAGAAAACACCAGCGCGTGGCGCAAACGAGCTGGGTCCGGCGAGGTGCTCGTGCCATAAGATGGTCTCTGTGCGGCACACCGGTAAGGGCGCGTTATTTGAATTGGGGTAGCGGCAGTATGTACACAAGCCGTTTAATTATATGATAAATAGGCTCAGACCAGCTGACGATGGTTTCGACACGTGGACGTAGCATATCTTGGTCAAAGAGTGGTTTATATCTAGTTTATGCAGCACTCACCGAACGAGGCCAAAGAACTGAGCATCAAAAGACCGACGCTGGTCCTGTGGTGTTTATTTCTTTGTCCTCCTCCCATGAGCGTTGCATCATCCAAAGAGTAACGTATACTATCTAGCTCCAGCTCGAAATCTTAAATAGGCCACTCTATCGAACCATCAGCCACTTTGTCTGAGGCACTTACTCCTAATCAGGCAACATGTGTATCACATTGCCCTTCCAACCGTCAGTTACCGTCTGTACTTTCGACATCCGCCCGACATAGAGTCAACATCAGGGTTGGCAGAGAAAGTTTAGACACTGTACAAGGTATGCCAGGGATGTTTGTTTACCTGTCTGGAAGATTAGCATACCGCCCTCGAAATGATAAATTTAGAACACAACACGCGTATACATGCACCGTGGGCACATGTGAGAACATCCTTGGCAGCTGCGGGTGATTTTTTCGCCAGATAAGAAGAAAGCAACTTCATCTCTAGTTTATTCGTCTATATATATATTGGTCTTCGTTTTTTTCGATATAAAAACCATACCACACAATTAATAAAATATACAGGACTAGCTGATAAAAAAACAATGTAAATGTAAAGACTCTACAAACCTGACTCACAAGATAGGCTCCAATAAATGCAGCGCGTAAAAAAAAAAGCCTGACACAGTGGCTCCTTGTATCTTTGAGGCTATGGCACGTCCGTGGCCGAAACCACACGTTCGAAGAAGCGAAGACCCAAGATGGAAAAAGAACGGACGTCGACAGTCGCGGAAGTCAATAGTAATGTTTCCGTCCACCGAATCACGTTACCCCCGGCCGTAAAGCCTCGGCTGCCGCCAACGCCTTCTTGATGCCTGCACGAACCCGCTCCACACCACAACGCTTCGGGGGTGGCTCGGCTCTGCGGAGCTTGTGGTTTGCATGTTTTACCAGCTTTTCCTTCAAACCTAATGTTGCGGGAAGAGAGCTAGTCTCGTTTGCGACAATGAGATTTAAGACAGCAGTGCGGTTGGAAGCTTCGACGCTCTATACGAGAAGCTCGTCGGCCGGAATCCTGTTTGGCGACCGAGGACGAACCGAGTGACGACCGCCTGGATGCGTTAACGACGAGCGCCAACTGAGCGCCCGTTTCCAACATCGAACAGAGCACGTGCGCGTAGGTCTTTGTAGTGCCTTCTCGGAAAGGAAAACCGCATCCGTGTTTACCTTCCCGTGGGATCGCGCATCCGCAACTCGCTCCGAGGCAAGCACGGATCTCGCTGTTAGCTCGCGGCTGCGAATCCGACACTTCCCTCGTTTGCGCCTTGTTCCGGTTGATTCAATTAGGCCGCGTGCGCGGCATGACATTCGCTCAGCTCAGGCGGTCGCCTGAATCCTCATTCAGAGTGCACACCGGCAAATATTTGGTCTGCTGGAGACGCCTGTACGTTTCCGGAGTAGCTGGAATTCAGAACCTTGGAGTATGCGCCCTCGTTAAAAGCACCGTTGATGCGTGGATAGAGATGTTTTTGTAACTTGGGAGCGAATGTTAGTGCATGAAAACGTGTGGTAAGCGTCGTATTGCAATAAATATGATTATTAATTGCTGGAGTAATAAGTGGTGTAACCATGATATAATTAACAGACACGAAGTTGTGGAGGGCTCAGAAAATTTAGTCAATCTGGAATTCGTAAATGGGCGCTTAAATCAAGGTGCACGACGCTCTAGCATTTGATCTAACTGAAATGTGACCGATACGGCTGAGACCGAATGCGCATTTTTTTAGGCAGTGGTCGAGAACGCACCCATGAGTATCATCGTGGTGGCTCGTCGTAATAAATACGAGCAGTCAGACAAACACTGCCAAGTTGTTTGCAAAAACCCTTGAGTAAACTATCACTGCTGCTTTTGTTTTATGGCGTTAGATGCTATAGAGACAATGTCAGAGCGGTGATGTCAGCACTCTGTTCCGTCTTTTTTCTGGTTTGTGTGCTTCGTATTCATGCTGTTGTTCCTGCGAAGGAACGACTTAGCTTTGATGACCCCGAAAAGTGTGAAACGAAAGTCAGAAAAAATTAGGACTATTAAAAATGTTGTAAAGGGTTTATTTATTGATTGCGTAGAATAGATATAATATATGGTTCAGTAAAACTTGCAGCAGGGTGAGTTAGGCCATATTTGAAGATAAACCGGTGTGCGTAAATTTAAAAAAACAATGACACAGAAAAAATGGGGTAGGGACAAGCACAAACTTTCAAACTCCACCCTTGTCCCAGTCAAATCATTTCTGTGTTCTTGTCATTAATTTTTGCACATTAGTTTATCTCGATATATGATATATTTTGGATTAAACTGGGGGCAGAAAATGTTCGATTAGCGTAGTGTAAGACGTGTATTACTGACAAGTCACGTTATGAAAATGGTGAAAGAAGACACGAATTGTAGGAATTGATTTCGTGCGAACCATTCGGTAAGTATAGTCTGAATGGAAGCTTACCGACGCAATCTACGTTCCTTTGAATGGCCACAAGTTATGAAGTCACAGCGACACATAACCTCGTTGTTGTGCTTACGACGCTGCCCGATGGGCCCCCGATGGAGCTTCTGCACCTGCTGATACTCTTTTCAAAAGTGAACGCGGTAAGGGAACTTCCCTACATCGCACCTAACGCCTCACTAACGCCCCGGAATTCTCCGCCAAACTTGAGCTGTCACTTGTAAAGTCCCAGTTCATTGCTACAGCTACAAATGCCACCAAAGATTACTCGAAGTGAAGCAACAATACCTTGTCGCGGTGGTTCGGTGTCGTGTTCACCGATGCATTAAGCTATCGTATTGGTAAGGCATATTCATTCATGAGCGATAAGCGTAACTTGTGGATACCATTAACCATTCCCTTTCATACACTGTCCACAATTTGTACATCATCGCCTAGGCTTTGGAGTTACCCTCGAGAAGACTCGATGGTGATCCTTTCCTTGAAGGAAAGACCTTGGCAGTCAGGCCTTATCAGCTCAGACAGTCATACGAGCCCTGAGCCGATTCTTGAAGTGAACAGAATTGGGCGACCACCCGTCATACGCTGCACTGTGTGTGTTGTGAAATGGGGTGCGTACCAGTGGTGTTGTCGTTTCCCCCCCTCTCTCTTTTGACTCTTTATTCCGCTATGTGTAAAATAGCTAGCCACTCGTAGCATATAGTTAAGCTCCCTGCCTTTCTTGTATTCTATTTTTATATCTCACAACCTTTTAGTATGGGCCCCACGAATAACGTTCCTGTTGTTACAACAAAACGGTTTTATCACCATCTTCACTTGGTGTAGGTGATGACCTGTCTCTTGATATTTTGAGGGCAAAAAAAAACAAAAAAAACTCGTTACAACTTTGAACGAATGAGGAACTCCTAGAAACTCCTAAACAAGATGGAACATAATACATTTTTTTCTCTCATTCTAGTACGCATTATTAAACTTTAAATATGTGTCATCAGGGGCACTACTTGAAACTCTCTTGCGTAGCATTTCGCTCGAGGAAACTGAAACCGAGTCCATTTATCACGTCTCGCGAGTCGGGTCAGTCAGCAGCGGGGCACACGTGGAGTCGCGTTTCAGGCGATTTCCATAATAGAGGACTCGCGCGCAACGCGGACCCGAGGAGTCGCCACTTCTTTAAAGCACCGCTGCTTTTCTCTTTTATTTAATACTCGCGACGACGACGCCTCCGATTCGCGCAACGAATGCGAGCCTTTATTTATATAGAGTTTTTTTTCTCCCTCTAGATCTCCGGCAAATGCGGAAAAAAGGAGAGAGTAAATAATTGAGACCGGTACTGTGAGGGTAGCCGGATTGAGACGAGTCTTGCTGGACTGTATTGCACAAATGACGTGAATAAGTGAAGAAAGATGAGCTGGCGAAAAAAAATTCAGCAAGTCGCACACCATGACACAAGTCAAGCAGTCCAGCTACAATAACGACGATGATGATCACAACGATTACTTTCTGTAAAAAAGCTCATCCTCTTCATCTTCTCAACTACAAGCATAATCCTATCAACTACCATCATCCCCATTTATCTTATTTCTATAGTTCCTCCACCCTCTAGTCACGTCTTCGAAATGATTTCTTACTTTATTAGTTCTACTAATACTGCTCCTCATTCTTTTAGTCGAAAGAAAAAAAGAAAGAAAGAAAGAAAGAAACAGAGAAAGAAAAAAAGAAAGAAAGAAGTATCGAAGAAAAAGTACAAAGCAGTTCTCCGGGCTCCACACTGTACCTAAAGACCTGGCACCACTGATGCGAAGCTGCCTTCAATATTTTTTTTAGCAGTGGTGCATTCTTTTTCAGTTGTTTTTTTACTGCTTAAGCGAGATCACACCTGTATACTGTATTCACCATATATTTTGTCATCTTAGAGTTACTTTGGTAACATTATGTGATATGTTCTTCTGGATTTTAATTATTCTGAACCTACTTATGAGCCATCGCGCTGCCGGACCCTTGTTTGTGCACTAACGTCTCTTTACATGCTATCAATGTGAATATTAAAAAAAAACACTCATTATGAACTGTGCGCCACCGGAACAGTACTACACTCTTGTTTGAGTACAATATCGACAAGATTACAGGAATCTATATGGTGTTGAGCGCAAGTACATTAGGTCTAAGTATTGTCGCGTTAGTTGTGTCCGCGTCATGAATTTGTCATAGCAGCGTGGGCTCGAAGAGCCACGAAAAAAAAAGCCATAAGAGGAGGTGGGGGGGGGGGGCAAGTTTCGCAGAATCAACGGCTCTTTTTGAGCGTTATTTTTTTTCATATAGCAAACGAGGTCACGTCGCCTGATCTTGCTTCGCAGACCGTGACATGGTCATGTCAGTGGCCCTGTTCAAAGGCACGTATTCGATCTTGTCATATGAGGGACGGAATTCGCTTCCTTTGAGCTCAGTGATGCACCGGTCGAACAAATGAAAGCTTGAACTAGTGCGCTGTACGCGTACAACAGAATGCGAATTGTTGCTCCGTGACAAATGACTGCTAAAGCGTGCATCGTTTGATTGTTGTTCAGTGTAGAGCCCAAACAAAACCATTTCACGAAGGTACTTATTGTCAGCGAGAAAATAAGAAAAATACCATTTTACGTTTGGCGAAAAAAAAAAGACAATACCAGCCTATAGTTTTTCTTTTTTTTTTCAGCTGACAGCTCAGTTAATTGATCGAAAGGGCTCGGGTCACAGTGCGATTGCGTGGTATATGTGTCCCAGATATTGACCATGGCGAATGCCTTACTGCTACAGTTCTACAAACAAATTAAAGCAGTTTGCTTTGGTAGTTCGAATACTGAACTCCCCCCCCCCCAATATATTTCTAGTGCTTAAGATTAAAACGAAAAAAAAAAGTGTTCTTGCTGTCCCTTTTCCTTTCCGTGTCATCACAGCTTTCCGTTTTCGTTGAACCACTGGAAACACATCAGACTTCTACAAACAACGTTTTGTGATGGTCGTAGTAAGCATTTTGCGCTAGTATAAGTATGAACGTAGTAATTCACTCAGTTTCCTTTTAAAGGTATGTGTAACAATACGCACATATTGCAGTTTTATTTGATCGATGTGTAGATACGCAATAAGTGCTATGTATAATATTGAGAATCGCCTTAATAGAACAATAGAAAGTCTCAGAAAAACAAATAATCTCTTCATGTAACAAATTATGTGGTAAGCATGACGCGCACACATCATTTCAATGAAAGTTCACGGTCACACATAATGCAGTGTTCATAGCAGCGGTCATTAATGCTTATTCTTATTTGAAGATCTCATGAGAACTATGGTAATCTTTTCATTGACAAATGCACAAGAAATTTACGATTACGATAACCAACAGTGGCTTTACCACCAGTCGGAATATGAAATGTCATCTTTCGAAGGTTTTATTAAGTATAGGACATCTCGAAGAACAATTACATCTCCACTGCACATTCGCTACATCAATGTAGTAAAGGCGTTTTGAGAGAGAGTAGATTGCATCATTATGTTTATACACATTGTTCATGTGAGCATTCTTTTTTTTGTCGCGTGTGCGTGTTTTTTTTTCTTTTTTTTAACTTTCCTCATCTCTTTCCTTCTTTCTTCCCTTATTTACTCTCTGCCTCCCTTCCCGAAGGAGCAGACAGGCTTTGTGCCTCTATAGGTGGCAGTTGTCAGCTTATTCCTTCCCTATTTCCTCTGTATTCATGTTCTCTAAGTACTCAAACCAAATATATAAACAATAATATATGCAGCGAGGACGATCTATAGCTTCGGCAGTTCTCGAAAGAAAAAAACATATGCTTAAGCCAGCCTAACTGCTCACTTTCATAACTAAGCAGGAACTTTAAGTAGACAGGTTAGACCTGTCTTCCCTTACGCTTTCTAGTGCGGTTTTTTTTTTATTTGTCGCGTTTCTAACAGAATCGGTCGCTAGCTATTTCCTATGCTGTCCTTACAACCAATGTAAATGATTGACAATAGGTGACCTCAAGCACAATTTGTGCCACTTTCTGCTGAAAGCACGCAGGATACTCAAATACTTTGGCTGTTAGTGCAAACGGTGCATCTTGATTACTGTTCCCAATGACGTCACTCGCTTATTCAGTGTTATGTACGTTTGGAAGTTTCTGCGACTTTTTTTCTCTACATCAACTGTGCCATAACTCGAATAAAAGAGAAGTATATATCGATTCACCAAAAACATGGAGCATAAGTATATTTCCAAGCGACTCGTCACTTTCTTGGTCGCGAATGCCGGATTTTCTTAGCCCGAGGCCTGTCCAGGCGTCGTACCAGGGCCAGCTACGGCTAAATTGAACGAGTAAAATACGAACGTGCCGCGGGATAACTTTGGCTACACCGTCAAAACAAAGGGTTTGGGCGTACAACCAAAGTGAGGCGCATCAGGAACCGAGTAAGGCCACGCATACCACGGCTCTTCGCAATAATGCCATCAGGGCGCGCGAGAATTTGACATCGGATAAAGGCAGCTTACGCCGCCGTGTGCCATGCGAAATGAGCCCCACGTGCTTTCGCGTATACGGTCACAACAAAGAACACCGAAAGGCCATTTGTTCGCCCTGAAGCATGGCAGTCGAGATGCGATAGTTTTAATTATCCAGCTCACCAGACGCTGCAACGAATGTTCGGGCGCGATCTTCCATTTGATAAAGCTGTCACGGGGCTAGCGTCGCGCCCGCAATCAGCGTCGCCACTTTGAATATCTGCTTTCTTGTTCCGACTGGAATGTAAATCGCAAATAACGAAAAAAATTAAAAATTACGCGTAACGATCGGAGAGAAAAAGAAGATCTAGCGAGACCCCGAGGCACACAGTGAACCGTGGCTCACTTGCAGCCATCTCTTACCACCCGAGCGAGTCCCGTGCGCTTCTATCTCTCTCCTTCGCGTCCGTTAATCTTTTCTCGCCGTTTACTCGTGGGAGAAGCGGAGCACAACTGCCCGGTTGGCGACGACGCAAACTGAGAAGAAACCGGACGGAAGAGAGAGAGAGGGAGCGGCAAGTCCTGCCGGAGGACTGATTGGGATCGAACGCGTGTGCTGGCCCCCGTTGCAATTAAGGGAAGTGCGCCTCGTCCTCATTAATTAAAAACAAGGTATAGGGAAGGAGGGTGGGGGAGGCGACTGTGTTCGGAGATATTCATCTAAAAGAAAGCTCTTATATATATATATATATATATATATATATATATATATATATATATATATATATATATATATATATATATATAGAGAGAGAGAGAGAGAGAGAGAGAGAGAGAGAGAGGGAGGGAGAGCAAGCGTCATCAAAATAAAGTTCTGCACTATGACATCATCCTCTCTTCGCTAACGTTTCGACATAATGGCTCACGCTTTGAGAGAAGTCTGCCTTGATTTCTATGGCGGTGGGATGGGCTATACAACACGCTGTTCGCAACTACGGAAAACGTTGCTGGCAACACTGCTCAACTAAACAAAGATGGTTGCGGTATCTGGACTGTGGACTATATTCGCAGGAGGAAGCATCTGGAAACATTTGTGAACGTTAGCTTTCGTGATGTGCTATGTCTTTTCTGTTCCATTCCTTCATATATGCATGTGAAGCGAATGCATGCTTCCGGTACCATTTTACTAGGCACCAGCTTCGGCTAGCCAACTGGATCGATGTCTGGTTAACCTTGAGCTTCCTGCCTTCTCGTTCTTTTTTGTATCCCTTCCATCCTATTCATATCACGGTATTCTCCCGTACTTTAGCCTATTAAAGTCAGTGTTATTTTCAAAATTTTACCTGCACAATTACGATTCCAATAATCAAGCCGTGCTGGTCTCATCCGTGGTCAATTTCGAAGGGTAGACTGAGATGAGGTTTGGAGTAAAAACATTTCTAGGCATACTGTATTTGAGGCCATCTGACACAGGTGGTTTGTTTATTATTTGTTTGAAATGAAGACACAAGGAGAACAAAGCAATCAAAATGCGAATTTATCCAGACAAGTCCTGGCACTATGTACAATGTTCCAGTTTCCGGCATGATGGCGAGCTTCTTTGTGCAGTGTTCGCGCGTGAATACTGCGACTAAACATATGCACCGATGGCAGCATATTTTTTAGCGTACGCACCCTGTAGAGCTCGTTCGCGAGCCTTGCTATATCGCTATCTCGCACACAGCATTCGGTATTCCGCTGAAGCCGATGCGTAGCCTCCAATATACGCGAGTACTACACACAAAGGCTAGAAACATCTGTTAAAATAGGTAGCCACGTAGAGTCGAACTTCGGAATCCAGTTGCATATACTACGAGTATGCATTTCAAAAATCACAACTTACCGTAGTCGTCGGATGTTGACGCATTCGCTGGGAGCCTGTTGCGAGTGAGCTGGACGTAACAGGGGCCACTGTCTTGGAGCTCTAGAGAGCGGTGACTCATGGGAAACCGCGGCAAACCTCGTACATTACAGGTGGCGTTTACGGGCAAATAGGGTAGGTAGGCTCTACGCCGAAGACAGTGACCTGAGAAAAAAGAGAGGGAGAGAAAAAACATCCATCGCATTAATACCGTCTATTTAGGCAAGAAAAAAACAACAACAGCAAGAGCATTTGGTAACGTACTTGTCAGATGGGCTCTATATACACCCGCGTGACAAGAATATTCACGACCAAAATAAATTACCGTCAACCCATTTTGTTTTTCTTCGCTACATAACCCGCTGATGAAGTCTGAAAAAGCTTGGTTCGTTGCTTCTTGCTAGCACGAGCACAACTGTTCCTCAAATGACACGTCTTTCGAGTCGCACCTTTATTGCCTTTTACGCTACGATTGAATAGCGTCCAGTTAGCTTAGATAGTATTCGGCGAACGACCCAGAAATGCCCTCGTCTAGAGGCTCAAATCCCGAATCGAGCACAGATTTCGGTTTAACTGCACGCGAGCGTTCTTCGTACATTTGAGAAACATATTCGCGCTTTCTTCACAGCTTTATTTCAAAAAAAAGAAATAAAAGAAAAATATGACGGTTCTTTTCTCGTTTCAGTGTAATCCTTTCAGCGCTGGTGCGCTCAATTTCACACATGACAATACGGAGGAGCGTCACTCAGCGTCATTCTTCAAAAGGCTCAAAAAACTGTGCATACATTTGCGCAAGCTTCCTGAGAGGGTACCTAGCGATCACTAACCTTCATTGAGCAGCGTTTTGCAGCAGAGACACCACCATGTTCGACGTGCCCCACATAAACAGAAAAAAATCTGCATGCATTTCGGGCCTAAGGTCTGAGTATATTTAGTAAAGAATAGAGACTGACTGATAGCCAAAATATTTAAATAAGTTATTACTCACTAATTATCAATAATTACTTAAACTTATACAATACTACAGATTTATTTTGCTTATTGAGATGTAATATTTGATGCCTTGAAACTGTGTCATACGAATTTCACGCATTTGTAAAGAGTGCATAATGATTCGCGCCTGAATGGTTTCTTCATATGTAGTACACTAAATTTTCTTCACGTGACAGATGAGAGGTAATTAATTCTTAAATCATGTACTACACACAGGCGATCTGTAATGTGGGCCTTATTGTCATTATTTGTGAGATCTGCGACTTTTCTATACGAAAGAGTCATCTGAAGTCGTAGAGAACAAAAAGCCACAACATCCTGCCGTTTTTTTTTGTTGTTGTTTTTGTACATCATGCATCTGAAAGTAAAGTAAAACAAAGTAAAAACGAAATTCTCCACAAAAAAAATATAGCATGGAACTCAGCCTCATATTATGATGGACACAACATTCGGTATTTCACACACACCATGTTTTCTAGCAGACGCGAAGCACGGAAAGAATCCACAATACACGAAACGCACGACTGTTCCTATCCCAGCAGGCCTCAATGAGACATACATGACAGCGGAAGGATTCAATATCTATATACCGATCTAAAGGCGATAGGCGACGAAACCGCAATGGAAACAGATATCATCGTGCCGCTGAAGTTTTGCTGTCACACCCGTGAAGCTTCGTGTAGCGCACGCGCGAGGTGCAGCCTCTAACGCCAAAAGGAAGATGGGGGGGGGGAAGGATTCCTCGCTGTATACGGCACACACCAAACGGCTTAAAGGGGGACGTTTCCAGCTCGGTTTTTCTCGAAGCGTGTGAACGAAGAATGACCGAGTGATAGCACTGACAGGCTGCTAAAAAATGATGCCGCATAACTCCGTATCAAACATGCCTTGGGTGAAAGAAAGGAGCCGAGAAAACTTTTTGAGTGAAGGGAACACGCGAAGCCGCAGGAAAGCGCAAGCAAGGCAACAAAAAGTGAAAAAGGAAGAAACGGAATTTCAAAAGAAGCTTAAACCCTGTTGTATGTACATATATAAAAACGAGGGAAGAAGGGTGAGAAGAAGCTGGGACTGACATGTGAAAGGCTGCTACCCCCCGCCACGCTCTGGGAGGGCAAAAGGGATTGCGAAGTTATTGAACTTAAAGCGGTAAATGCGCACAAATTACAAGCCGCGCAGCCCTTTTGCTTTATCTCAGTCAGTTCGCAAGTCCGCCTTCTGCCTCTTCTTTATGTGATTTCATAGATGCGATATTTATCATATATGTACCGAGGATGAAGTTTTCCTCTCTTTTTTCATGTCCCGTAAGAAACAGAGAGTTCCAGGGGAGGATGAAAAAGCTGGCCATGTTGATGAAAAAGGAACTTGCACCGGCCAAAGTGGGCCGAGGAATAGAAAAGCCGTTTCCGCAACTGAACGCCTGGAAGGCGCGTTCGTAAAAACAAGCGACGCCAATGAGCAAACAAGAGCCGAGTGTTAGCGCCAAAGCCTGAGCCCCTCGCAGTCATAAGTCCAGTTTTCTCGTTTTCTGTTTTTTTTCTTTTTTGGTCCTCTCTATAAGTCCATGGCTAAGGTTTCTGACGCTTTCAAGATTGAGTCACTCACAGGATTTGTAAGAAAGAAGACTCCCAGCAGAAACGGAAGCGCATCTCGAGGAAGTTTAAGGCGGGCATAGAGGCGAAATGAGAAGATTCAGTCACGAAACAAAAGCGTGGGACGATCGATAATGCCTTTGCCAGAGTTAAGAAAAAAAAAAGAGTGGAGAAATACAAGCTCGCTAAATTGCTTCTGCGAAATGAAGAAACGCAAGAAAAATATTTTGCACTCGGGATGATTGCGAGATCTTCGCTCTATTTTTCGCCTTCTCGTGACGCAGATGTCTCTCTTGCTCTCTCCCTTTGTCTCTCTATGCTGTGCGCGAAAATCAGACCGCAACTCAACTCCGGAGCTAGGTCGCCTGAAGAAAACAAAAAAAGAAAACAAAACAACACTGATGCATGTCGGCGACGGAAGTAAACATTGACAGGCACCGGAAGTTGTGCTGCGCATCTTAAACACATTGTGGGAAAATATGCTGACGGAAGTAAGACACCTTTAGCTTTTGCGAGCACCGTCAGTTAGCAGTGCGATCCTTTAATAAACAAAAAAAACGGCAGCATATCCACGCAGTAAAGGATGGAAGTGGGGTGAAGCATTCGTCCGTCCATTCGTTTTTGCGTCCGTCTATGTGACCGTCCACGCGTCCACCCGCCCGTCCATGCGTGCGTCTGTTCTTGCGTCCGTCCCTGCGTTCGTCCATGCATCCGCCCCTGCGTCCGTTCATGCGTCCATCCATGCATATGTCTGTGTGTCCGTTCGTCCATCTATACAACACTTCAAGTACCACCATCTCGCATCTTTTCATCACATATTCCCCATATAGAAGCACCGCCATCCAGCGAACATTTCAAGGACTAAACGAGAGGTGGCACACGCACACTTTCTTACGGCTTGCGCTTCGGGTCTACTTCCCACCCTTAACCACCTCGAGTTCATGGTATATACTAGTTCACTGTATTCATGGCACTGCGGCTCAACGCTCGCTAAACCTTTCTAAAACCAAGGAGGTTACGCCCAGCGAGTATAACGTAGCAACCTTTTCCTGTCAGATAGTGCTTAATGTACATGCCAATGGCTGCTAATGGGGAATGAGAAACAGGAGCATTCGGCTTTTAGTTAACGCGCACGCTGCGAATTTTTTTTCAGTGTTCAACAACGCACAGGAGAAATCTACCACCGGCACCACCTTGGAAATCAAAATGTAACACTGGTTACACACTACGACTACGACTACGACTACGAGGGACGAACGGGTGCGGCTATTAGGAGCTTCGCCCCTAAAATACCACGATGAGAAAGGGAAGGAACATCGCCGAGCTTTCTACAACAAATCGCCCTGTTGGAGCTCGAAGTGCGAGTTTTTCTGGTGTTAAACTGGAACATCCATAAATATTTTTGCGGCATTGAAGCGTATAGAGTACTAGACAACACAAGAAGTATATACATATAGAAGCCGTTCGAGTTTTCTGTGCCATGTGGTCCTGACGACTCGCACAGAGTCCATAGAAGGCACAGTCTAACGTTCTAAACAACGTCGTCCATCTGGAGCATTGTGCTAAACGTGCAATGACATGGTTTTTCGATCCAAAATGCTCTTCATTTATACATCTGATGAAATTCGCACATCGCTCTTGAATCAGCAATCTATGGAACCTGGTTTGATGTAGGAAGCGCGCGTATATAGGTCAACTTCGTATATATAAGCTTGCTGTCTTTAAGCATAAGTATTCAACATAAGTATTCCGCCTCACGAGAACTCGACGATTGGCATCTATTCATTTTCGAACATTAGTCAACATGTACAAGGGTGATTTGATATCAGGTTTTGATAAGGCGTTCGTAAAATCATTACACAATGAGTAAGATAGAAGGAGCAAGGAGATCAACCGAACCTTCACATAGATAAAACAACTGAACCACCACCTCACGGTCTCGAAACGAAAAAAAGTTCCAAAGCATCCGCTCGTCTGGACTGGGCTTGTTGCAGAAGTGCCGCCAGTGCATACAACGCCTATCACATTGCCATTTTTACCTTTCATACAGTCGAGCGCCTGGCGCACGCTCAAACAAAAATAATACCAGCTGCTAACGAATGCCTCAGGAAGGCGCCAAAGATCATTACAGGTCATCCACAGGAGAGATAGGGGAATCGGTCCTTCGCCCAGAAAGACACAGGAAGTCGTGACCACCGTGAGAATCCACGGGCTGGCACGGCGCGCGAGATTTCCTGCACGCGAGAGCTATCGGCGATACCCCAAACGCACGCGCAAGTATAGGTTCCACATTTCGTATCCCTTCCCATTTGAAAAATGTCATAATCGACATACACCACATAGTCAATAATGTCGTATGAACACACATGGATCGCACGAGCTCTCGTGTGATCATATATAGGGGATAATGGGATGTGTCGTACGTGTCATGTGAGAATTTCGAATAGCGCCTGAATACTAATTTGCAAGCACGCGAGCATCACTCGAGGTTTGCGTATTTTAATCGCGTGTTCGTTTTAAAGTCGCTTCTGCACTGTTGCTACATCTAAAAATGATAATGCTGCACATTCGCTGATGCACACGCCAAATATTTGCAATCACATATATTTGAAGAAGGGCAGTGTTTACATTCTACGTTTTTTATATTTTAAAAGTTGAAAGATTTGAATTATTTGCAGCCCCACTTAGCTACTACTAACACCTTCATTATTAAGTAAGGAAACGTCTGGCTACTTTCAAATAACTAGTATAACGGGTACATGATAACAATCCAGCATCACAGCCTCACAGGCCCCGTTAGTGTAAAATAAAAATACAAGACACGATCCTCAAAGCATGGGCTCGCACATGCTCTGAGGATCAGTATAAATGCCGGCATAGCGAAGCCGGCACTTATACTGATTTATTCAACCGGATTGAGCGATTGGTCGCATGCGTGCAATAGACAGGCGCGCACGCGCGCCTGACAGTGCGGTGGGGCGGTGATACCAGCTCAAAAAATAACCATGCCAATCAACCTGTCATTACGTCTACGGTGGCACAACTTGCGACTCTGCGTGGTGCCTACATCGCATCCTGAGGACCGAGTAAATAGGCTGTGTTTTCGGAATCGAAACCAACCTTACAAGCATGCGGTCAATTCTTCGACGAGCATGCCACGCACAGCTAACGTACGAGATGGTCAAGCTTCTTCACCACGTCACAGAAACAGGCCACGTGGTCAATTTTCAATGGCTACCTGGTCACTGCGGGATCAGTGGCAATGATTTATTTATTTATTTACATAATACTGCAGACCCAGTGAAGGGCCCAAGCAGGAGGGACGTATTTACAAAGCTCGTAATAAGGACAACAGAAGATCAAGAACATAAAAAGCGCGAAGAATAAGGACATAACTAAACAATGAATAAGAAAGACATTTAACACTTTAACAATACAAGCCAAGATACAATAGACAACGGGGCTAGCACATCCCACCAAAAAGAGCACACCTTTCCGATTCCTCTGCCAAGGACCGACACTGCAAGCAACTTCGTCGCCTGGCACGTACTCTGTGTCTGCTGGAGTGGAACACCCTAAACATAAGACGCACAAGACTCCACCAAGTAAACTCTCAAATGGAACTTGGACCTCCGTCGGGACTGCCTAGACATGAAGCTTCATGTCTTTGTCGGCTTTGGTTGCGGGTTGTCTCCGCAAAAGCTATATACAAACTTCATTGAGGTGACCGACAGTGCGGATTGCGACGTCTACGGCACTGAAGAAGACATCCACTATCTGCTATGCCATTGCCCTCAATTGGCCTCAGAGAGACAATAACTTTTAGATGCGGAGCATCTAATACTCGAGGCTTGTAGTGCGGCGCCGTCCGCAAGCTTCCTCCTCCTTCTTCCACCATCTGTGCATTCCTTCCTCCTCTACACACCGCGTGCGCTTCTCCTCTTCACGAACATTCGCTAGCTGTATAATGTAGCGCGCATGCGCCGTCACGCTTCGAGAACATCGGCAGCTGACGCGCGCGCATGCGCCGTCGCGCTTCGAGAACATCGGCAGCTGACGCGTGCGCATGCGCCGTTGCGCTTCTCCCCCTTCTCGAACATTCGACAGCTGACAGTGCATGCGCCGTCGCGCTGTGTATATACTCAAGGTCGGCGCTCGCTCGCTCAGTTGCCGCTCGTCGGTTGGTTTGTACGGCGCGTCGACGTCCAAGGTCGCGGTGAAATGAATTCCAACGAATCCACAAACACAATTATCGACGTCCCTTCGACCAGCGCCGCCCTTTCGCATACGTGTGTACGTGTTCACTCATTTAACACCCCCTCCTACAACCACGTTAACCAACTTAGCCATCGACCCAAGTAAGTCGCAATTTAACACCTCATTTCACAACCACGTTAACCAATTTAGCCATCGACCCAAGTAAGTCGCACTTTAACACCCCGTTAACCAATTATATGCTCCGCATCCTCCTCAGTGTTACCCCGAGGGAAGCTGCGGGCAATTTTTTAATAACAGAGAGACAATAACAATAACCACAATTGCACGATCGGCCACTACCTGTGGAGAGGCTGCTGGAGCACCGACCTCGCCTTGCGTCGGCTCGTAGGTCAGTTAATGCCCTCTTACGCTTTTTGAGAACTACGGGCTTATCTGAACGCCTTTAACTTTTGTGTAGTACAACCACAGCTTACGCGTCAACCAAATTACTGACAATTTTTAGATACGGAGCATCTAATACTCGAGGCTTGTAGTGCGGCACCGTCCGCAAGCTTCCTCCTCCTTCTTCCACCATCTGTGCATCCCTTCCTCCTCTACACACCGCGTTCGACAGCTGACGCGCACATGCACCGTCACCCACCATCTGTGCCGCGCGCGCTTCTCCCCTTCGAGAACATTCTACAATTCTCCTGATTCTCCAGTGGACGCGCATGCGCCGTCGCGCTTCGAGAACATTCAACAGCTGACAGTGCATGCGCCGTCGCGCTGTATATATACTCAAGGTCGGCGCTCGCTCGCTCAGTTGCCGCTCGTCGGTTGGTTTGTACGGCGCGTCGACGTCCAAGGTCACGGTGAAATTAATTCCAACGAATCCACAAACACAATGATCGACGTCCCTTCGACCAGCGCCGTCCTTTCGCATACGTGTGTACGTGTTCACTCATTTAACACCCCCTCCTACAACCACGTTAACCAATTTTTCTTCCTTTCTCCTGTCTTTCCTGTCTCTCGTTCATCGTTACACTTCCTTTTCTTTACCCGCCGCGGTGGTCTAATGGCTAAGTACTCAGCTGCTGACCGGAAGGTCACGGGATTGAATCCCGACTGAGGCGACTGCATTTTCTGTAGAGGCGAAAATGTTGTAGACCTGTGTGCTGCAGATTTGGGTGCACATTGGAGTACCCCAGGTGGCCGAAATTTCCGTAGCCCTCCCCTACGGTGTCTCTTATATTCATATGGTGGTTTCGGGACGCTAAAACTCACATATCTTTCAATAATCCCCATTCACCTTCCCCGAACATGGGGTAGCGAACCGGGCATGTGCCTGGTTAATCTCTTTGCATTCTGCTTTGTTGTTCTTCCTTTCTTCTTCCTGGCAATGCTTTCTTCCCTTTTTTTTCTTTTCTTTTGAACCCTTAATTCCATCCCACGAGTGTAGGGTAGCAAACGGGAAGCGTGTCACGTTGACCCCCCCTTCCCCCAGACATTCCTTCATCTTGCACAAGTCGACTAACTCAAGTGCATCCCTAGAATTGAGCCGACTGCTACGCTGTTGCTCATCACTCGAGAAAAACCACATTTCATACTGTAAGGTCTGAAACGCGCATTTGCAGCTACGTCTTTGTAGATTTTACAGAGAACGAGTAGGCGATGTTGAACTCAATGACAAGTGCCCCCATTTGACGCTCTCACTTAAAAATGTGAACTCGCTGTTATTCATGATTGGAAAGCAATAAAACGAGGAAAAAAAAAACGTCATGACATCGAACGTAAGTTTAATGACGGCAATAAACGAGTCCTGATCTTCCTCTCCTCGGGGCGGATCGAGAGCACGCGACGTCCTTAATTCAGAGAGTCGTAAGTTGTACCCAAAAGAGTCGCAGCTCCAAATTGGTGCCCGCTTTAGGCGCATATTCCCGCGTTGGCGTCGTTCTCATCGAACCAGAACTTTTCGCCGCCGCGCAATCGGTAAACAGTTCATCGACTCCACATGAGGCCGAGCTGTGCGTAGACGGCGGAGGAATCGGTAAATAAGCATCACGAAAAAAAAATCGAAATTTTGGTCATTTCGTGAAGAAGCGTTCGGCAGCGCTAGCGTGCAAATGAGGTGTTACATTAGGCGGACTCCGATCGGGCCAAATCCAATGAGGGAAAAAGCGGGCACCGAATGAACGCCTCACGCACGCCAGTGACTGATACAAGCAGCAGAGTCTCTTCTGGAGCGAAGGAAATTGCATGCACGGCGAAGTACTGATGAAGAAGCGAAGGAAAAAAAAACAGGCTGTCTTCTGCTTCGCCCCGCCCACATTACGACTTCCTTTCTCCTTCCGCTGTTTTGTGCTGTATACACAGAGGCCCTTCCTTCTTCTTGTTCCTCACCCTTTTCTCCCTCTTTCGCGATGGAGTTGGATGAGGAGGTAAAATGTGGCGAATACTCTCTACATCGTCTCCGCAGAAATCAGGTCACTCATGAAAAATGCAGCGGCCGCGCGTGCAGCTTCGCTCGGCGCCCCGAACGCGCGCACAGTGCGGCAAACTTCGGAGCCTGCGGGCATCCTAAGATTCCTTGCTCTGCTCGGTTGCGTCGCCCCAGAAGGAAAAGTTGCCGAAGAAGTGAGTTGAAAGCAATAAAACAGGCTACAAAGTAGCGTAGGGCTACTTTTCTCTTCTCTAACTCGGACTTATGACTTTCTCTTAGTGTCTTAGGGCACTAAAAAAGAAACTGCATTAGAGAGAGAAAAACAAAACAAAACAATACAGAGATATCACTACAGCTAGAGTGATTTCGAGCGGCCACCTTGGTTGCTTTGGAAGAGCTGAAAAGTTACAAATGCAGGGCATCACACAACGCTTCAACAGGCGAGGTGACGAAGTGAAGTACGCACGTATGCATGTCGTCTCGACAGCCGGATGATAACTTTGTGGCGTTGCTGTAGCACCTTGTCTCCAAGCCAACTTCGGAGTGCGCAGATCGGAAGTGTGCCATCAGGAACACGTGAAGTAGTATACATATACGCAGAACAGATTCTTGAAGTATTAAAGAGTCATAAGAAACGAAAGAAAGAAGAACGAAGTTATCACATTTCGCCTACCATGCACTTACGATTATAAGATTATAAAGCAACTGCACAACCTGCAAAACACACACATATATATATATATATATATATATATATATATATATATATATATATATATATATATATATATATATATATATATATATATATATATATATATATATATATATATATATATATATATATATATATATATGAGTGTGTGTGTGTGTGTGTGTGTGTGTGTGCATCTTCAGTAAATCCAGCAGTCCAAGCAATAAAAATGGGCTTTGGGCTTGAGCGGACGAACGTAGAAGAATTTTTATTTGTTCCCACGTTTCGAACGGGGGCTGGACTACGAAGGCCGGAACCAGACAAAAAGCGATCTTCTATTACCTACATTACGGCCGGACCGGCTTTGGTTAGGTCATACACGTCCCTGCCCTGATGAAGGCCGGTCTCCGGCAGCAACGTAGGCAATAAAACATCGTTTTTCATCCACTCGTCTACTCCACTAGAGCACCTATAATATACTACCAAATCCAGGAAGACCTATATAATTATATATATAACCACATCAGTGAAACTACTCCCCAAACGTGCGGAACGAGAATTCACTTTCGCTCGCGACATTATCAAAACATGGTGTCATAAGCCTCGCTGCCACGCGTGAGGGGGGGGGGGGGGGGGAGTTATACCTTAAACTTTAAATTTCACAGTTGGAGAGCCCAAACGCGCCTCTCGTAGCTAGCCTCGTAAAAGCAGCGCTCAAAATTTCAAGATGTTCTAGTGGATGCACGCATTCCCGTTCCGATCACACAAGCTTCCGCGTCCCCCTTGCCACCTTCTTCTCCGTTTATTTGAAAAATAAAGTTATCTGCAGGAGTTATCACCATTGCTTGGTGACGGCCGTCTCTCTCCGCTTGGTTTCCTCCGCCCCATTTCTTTTCACTACCTCTCATTTCTCCGCTCCATTGTCATATATATTTCCGAATCATCGTGTACACGTAGGTGCGTTCTGGGAGTGTCGTTTTCTCGTCTGCATTTGCTGAGTTATGAGACGCCGGTGTCTTCCCAAACCATTTGTCCCCGTTTCCCGTTTGCTTATCTGCAAGAAACGTGGCACAGCTGAGCCGGCGCCAGTTGAAAAGCCCGGTTTCCAGGACGACGTCACGAGAAGGCGTTGCAAGAGCAGCGCAAACTGAAAAACAAACGCACTTTTTCATCCGAGTCGTACGGGCGAAAAAGCGATTCCCTTTCCGACTCCGCAGTCCCTGAGATGTTTTTTCTTCTTTATTTTTCTTACACAAAAGTTCTTGCCTTTGTATTGGCTGAAGGCAAAGTATTTCTTTTTTTATATGCACGGCCGTAAAAAGTCGTATTTGCATAGCGAAGCGTCCTGCTGGATTGGAACCGGTTTCTTTCATCTCTGGCAGGATTAGCTTTAACGATCAATTTCACCCGCACTTTCTAAAGCCGCACGGCGTTCAATGCTATTAATTAGCCTTGCTAATTACGCTCAGATAAGCATTGTATTCATGACTAATTAATGCGGAAGTTGTCATGGACGCAGAAAACACACATATGCACTGGACAGCTAAGCTGTCAGCTGAATGACAACAATCGACCTCTTTTGCGGGATCATAAAGGGACACTAATGACAATTTATTTTAGGCACACTCATGACACTCTGAATTTCAAAAGAAAACAAATAACTGTACGTGCGCAGAGATCAATGCCAATACTCGCTTCACGTGTACGTTGAATATATACACATTTCAAGAGCTTGGGAAGGTAATTCTCAAAAGATAGAGCGAAAGATGTCAAAGGAAAAAAGAAAGAAGGTCAGCCTGCACTTATATTTAAATAACCTCCATTTATGCATTCAAGAAACCTGCACAAATGTGCGCACAATGTTTCAAGCGATTCGATGAAACACGCAGTGCGTGACGTGCCATTGAAATTGATGTCCATAAGGTTGGAATAATGCACCGGCACATTTGAAGCTGTCAAGAATTATTTATTCTCAGGACCACCCAAAAAAATAGAACCACCTTCTCGGCGCAGTTGTTGTCATCATGGACCACTCAAAGTTTCGTTCGGCCATTACAGACATCATCACCCATGGAGTCAATCAACCAATCAGTTACGTTTTAGAGACGACAGTCTTTCTTGGGGACCTTCGACGCAAACATTTTGGTCTGTATGTCTGTCCATTTGTATATTTTTTCCACCCTTTAAAGCACCGGGCACTCTAAACGGCACTAGCGGATATTTTAAACGGCGGACCCCATCCACAGCGCTCACCAATGTTGCTCAAGATTCAGCGTTCATACTTCTGCGTTTGTCAATTAAAAAGCAATTATCGCGCATATCTGAGGCATCACTACAACACGTATATATTGTGTATCTGCGTATTTTACTTGAAAAAACATACATAGGTTATTCTAAGGACCATTGCGTTTATCACGCGGCGCTGACCACACAACGCTTGCACGAAACGGGAAGTGTTTCCAAAGACGACACGGTGGTGGCACCTACCCATCGCCTTCCGTTCTAGACCTTATCACCTCTGAGACGGTCGCACACGCCCGTCTCAAAGCCGCGCATTTCGTTTCCCAAGCTAACTGCCGGATGGCGCTCATGTCTCACGTGTGACATGACTTGGTGCGCTCGTTCGCCTCCGCTGCACGCTCGAGGCACTCTAACCCAGCGCCTCCAGAATACCATTCACCAAATTTCTTCCGCATAACATAAAAAGAAAAACGTTTTGTTCAATCTCTCGAGACGCAAGACTATCGTCTATCGACAACATTTGCAGATTAACATCCAGATACCGGGCCAATTTTTGTTTTGTTTTTGTTGTCTAGCCATTTTCGCTGCTTGTTTTTTTTCTTACTTTTGTATTGTTACCCCCTTCCCTCTAAAATATTTCGGCCTCCAGTACAGTAAAATGAAATGAAAGGAAAAAGATTATCTTGTAAATCCATGAAACATGCGCTAATTTTTCCGTTACAATAATTCTGTATGCCAGCGCGACCTTTTCTTAATGTGGGTGTATTGATTACCCTGCCTTGTGTTCTGTCAGCAAGTTTAAACTTATTATCAGAATTGTAATTGCGTCGCAATTACTCCGGGTTTATTGAGTACACTGTATGGCGAATACAATACTTTTGTTTGTTATTTGCTTATGCTTATTTTGTCTTTGACACATTACGTGATCGTCCACCTAGGCCACCACGGCTGCTGCACTGAAAGTTACGGGTTCCATCACGGGAAGCGATGTGCTAGAGGCCCGATTGCTAGTGCGCTGTCAGTGCACGTCAAAGCGCCCCAGATCGTCAAAATTTGCACGGCTCTCTACTGCGGCGTGCTTCGTACTCACATCACGACTTTTCATCTTCCCCATCCCCCTCCCATGCACAGGGTAGCAAACTGGCTGCCTATAGATAGGCTGGTTAACCTCCCTGCCATTCTTTTCCCCCTATTTTCTTTTCTTGCACGTAAACACATCAGGTTGAATTCTAAAGCACTCTAATGGGGTTATTGTACCATGTAATTATTTTAATCTGGGTGTTTATTTTTTTAATTCTGCAAGCTAATCGTTCTCGTTTTTTTTTCACTTCATACTACCACGCTCCATTTTTTGCTTCGTTCTACAATTGATCACGTTCCCATATTTGCGACGGTAGAATTCATTAGCACCATGTATGCGACTACCTTGTTAAAAAGTTTCATCTGCCCATTCTCCAATAAATGTATATGCAAGTTCGCACCGCAAATTATAACCTCCAACTTTTGTCTCTTTGGAAGCACTGATTTCCTGGCTCTCCATTCTGCAAGTGTTTTTACAAGCTTTAATAACAATAGTAATGGTCATAAAAGTACATCACTTTGTTTTAACTTTCGAAAAGGAATCAAAATGGACAATTGGCTCAGTTGGGGATTCATAATCTAGGTATACTGTACGGAAGAAAACAAAGATAACAAGCATTGACTAATGACTGAAAATATGTGTGCTCATGTGTTTTTATCTTTCGAATACCACTATCCCACCACACAGTGGAGTTGAAAGCAATGAAAAAGCTGACGCCCTTGCACGTGAAGCGCTAACTTGTGTTCCATAAATAAGAGCTTTCAAAACTTATCGGAAAAACAAGGATGCAATACGTAATCCATTCAGCGTGATCCGCAAGTTCTCACGTAACTCATGCGTAATCCACGGATTTTCTAGACAGCAAGCGACGCTTCTTTACAGCATAAGCACTGAATCTGCATACAGCCCGGCTTGATCTTTCAAGACTGGCCGAGGCGCTTCTCCGTTTTGTGCCTTCTGTGGTTATATTGGCGACATCATACAATTTTATCTAACTGAGCCCGCGTTTTGAGAGGGAAAGAGTAGCGAAGGTATACGCAGCTTGAAAAAAAGGGTGTCACAGGCACGAAACAGCTGAAGATGTCATTTTTCCTGAAGGACCCACGGAACCGAGGAGAAGCTTGCAATGTATTTTCTGGTGACTTTTCTGCGACCCACCGAGCTCTGCGACACTTGAGCCTGACTACGTCCACTGCAGGACAAAGGCCTCTCCCATGTTCTACCAGTCAACTCGGTCCTGTGCTTGCTGCTGCCACTTTATACCCGCAAACTTCTTAATCTCATCTGCCCACCAAACCTTCTGTCTCCCCCTAACCCGCTTGCTTTCTCTAGGAATCCAGTTATTTACCCTTATTGACCAGCGGTGATCCTGTCTAGGCGCTACATGCCCAGCACATGTCCATTTCTTCTTGATTTCAACTACGATATCATTAACCCCGGTTCGTTCCCTAATCCACTCTGTTCTCTTCTTGTATCTTAAGGTTACACTTATCCTTTTCCTTTTCATCACTCGCTGAAGCTGAACTCCCTTTTAAGTTTCCAGGTCTCTGCTTCGTAGGCAAGTACCGGCAAGATGCAGATGTGATGTATACTTTCCTCTTGAGGAATAGTGGCAATGTACCTGTCATGATTTGAGAGTGCTTGCCAAATGTGCTCCACCACATTCTTATTTTTCTAGTTACTTTAATCTCGTGGTTCGGCTCCGCGGTTAATACCAGTGCTAAGTAGGCGTAGTCTTTTGCAACTTCAAGTGCAATATTACCTATCTCGAAACGCTGTTCTCTTCCAAAGTTGTTGTACATCACTGTCGTTTTCTCCAGATTAACTTTAAGACCTACCGTTCTGCTCTCCTTGTCTAATTCAGTAATCTTGAGTTGCGATTCGTCCTTTGATTTACTCAGCAATGCAAAGTCATCGAAGAAGCGCAGGTTACCAAGGTGCTCTCCAATAACTCTTATCCCTAATTCTTGTCATTCTAGGCCTCTGAAAACCTTCTGTAACATGCGGAAAATACCATTGCGGAGATTTTATCCTCTTGTCTTCCACCCTTTTTGATTGGTATTTTGTCGCTTTCTTTATGGAGCCCTATGGTGGCTATTGATACTCTGCAGATTTCTTCCAGGCTGTTTACATATACTTATATATGCTTATTCGTATACATGACTTAAAAGGGATGTCAGGAAAAACAAGATACGTTAATGGTTAAAAATACTTATTTTAACTTGGGCACCCAATCCACGAGGCAAGTGAAATTATTTAGTCACGTACGTAAGTTTTTGTCACGCATATAAGGCTTGTTAGGGATAGATCTTCATTCGTTAGTTTGGGCTCGTTCCCATCTGCTTATCATACTCGTTTTTTTTTCAATGTAGTATAACCCGATCATACATTTTTAAAGCGGACGTGATTCTACTGGCGAATCGAAATATTAAGCGAACTCCAACAGGCAAGCTGTCTGTTCCCATGTTATGCTCTTTATTTCGTTGAGTTTACTATACGCTTTTTTTGTGTGTTAACCTTTGTTTTTGGCTCACCATTTTTTTCTTTATTCCTGCTTTCTTTCTCCTTTTTTTGCGTGTTCTTCCAGATGTATAGAACAAGCCCATTTAACACAAATCTCTTCACATGAAGTAGGTTAGAAGAGAACATGACAGAAATATTGTACTGAACTTCATAACTTTTTTTCACACACATAGGGAATCAAACCACATACACTTGTCATGGTTAACCCCTACATATTCATTTATGGTTATACAGAAAAACATTTCTCGGGAGTAGAGCGTGAGGGCGCATCAGCGCACGTGCTCAGCGAATCCCATTAATGCGAAGGTCTCGCGTTGTGGTATAAAGCAGTCGTGTAGGCTCGGCGGAACGGTTCCCTTTTGCATGTATACATGCTTGTTCGTTTTGCGAGTATTTGCGGAGATGCGTTGCGCTTTCCCTCGCATAGCTTGAGTGTGTCGAGATAGATGCTTGTATCTAGCTGCTCGGGCTTTTTTTCAGCACCACGGGTTTACAAAAGAAAATTTACGTCTGTTCTCGGTTCGCCGCAAACAGGGTGGATTGCGAGCGGGGCTCGGCGACGACGGCATCACAGCGCACGAAGCGAGACTAATGCGAGCGCGCCAGAGAGCGTCTCCGCTTGGTCACACCGCTCTCTGGCCTTGCACGTAAACATGCTTGTGACGTTTATTGGGCTGCTGCTACGCCAGGAGGCCGATGAGGGCGCGCGGCCATGACACCGTAGAAATAAGAAACGGATGAAAGAGCAGCGAGAATAGAGAGGAGGATGCTTTGCGCGATAAGCGGAGAAAGCAACAACGCCGCGTACCTGACTTCACATAAATGCTAGGTCTTTTGCACATCTTTGCAAGCTATTACTTTTTTTTTCAACAAATAGCGCGCGCGTTTCTCACATTGACCTTCTGTTCAAATAAATACGGAGGAATGCTGGTTTGGGATGCTTGAGTTGTCAAAAAAATAAAAACAGCTTTGTAACCAATGCGGCAGTTTGCGCGCATTGCTAACTCATTTCGAAAGAGGACTCAAACAGCACGAGAAACATGCAATAAAAAAAAGCACCTTTTCGTGCACACATGTGTACTTTCTCTTTTATTCACGTTTTTCGCGCATTCGTAGTTTTTTTAACACAACTTGAACGTGCTTATTTTTTGTCTGCTTTTGTGTGGCACCAATACTTTTTGCCACTTATAGACTGACACCCGTGCACGAACACACACCGCGGAGGTGTATGAGGATTATAGTGCTTGAACGCCTACTTGAAGGTAGTAAGATTATATCCCGGCCGCGGTAGTCACGTTTCGACAGAATCGAAATGCTACAGTCCCCTGCGCTTATATTTATTTGCACGTTAACACACCCCAGGTAGATGGATTTCCAGAGCTATTCACTACGGCATCTCTCACAGTTATACCATGCTTTTTGGGGCACAAAACCCCTGAAAGTATTATATTGTTATGCTTTGCATGTGGAGCCACACAACGATTAATCGTACCTTCATGCTTAGTTTTCTGATTTCATTGACAATTAGGATGCTTGATATCGTACGCCCTTATAGAAAGGATGTCCAGACGTCTCGATTTTCATTTCAGGTCTGCATAATTAGTGACAGCATTAGGCTCGCGCGTTGGCCTTCACTACAATACAATACAACCTGTACGTTTAGGTGGCATTGCCAAAGGGACTAGAGTGCACTTCCAAATAACAGTCAGGCATCATGTAAGATAACTCGTTTATGGGCTAGTTGGTAGATCATTTCGAAAAATAATTAAAGTTCAAACCCACTGCACATTCACTCACGCACACACTGCCACATACCAGCAATCTATGTGTTAGGCGCTTGATGGGGGAGGCGAAGGGGGCGAGTGAATGTGGCGTATGTTTGTGCTGTAATCATTTTTGGTAAGACATCATGCCGTCAATTACCTGTCCAGAGTCGGGCTTGTCGAAAGTCTCTAATGATAGAATACCTCCAATAGTAAAGTCTTGTTTTACCTGATACCCTAAATGTAAATAGTTTTATCAAGTCCACTTGGTTAGTGTATACTTTTTTCTTATTTTTTCCCTCTCAACAAATATTTTCGTCCGTTTCTCCTTACTAGAGTAGCATGCCAGCGATATAAAGACGCCGGTAAAAATCTCTGTAATGGTATTAAGGAGTCTCTCTCTCATGGTGTACTTGTGTTTTATTATCCACTGCGTTATGCAAGACAATACCCGCTAAGGATATTGTATACCCCATATACCCACTAAGGGTAAGCCAAGAACACCAAGGATTAACGCATGACTGATGCACTTTGTATACCTAAATAAATGGACTTACAAGTAAACAGAACAACTTCATTGTTGTGTTATATTCCAGATATAAAGAAGAATTAAAGATCAAGACAATTATACACGCAAACACCATAAAAAAGCAGCCACTTCTGACCTGTTTGTGTTGTGCCCAATTGGAGCGTTGAGTTTTTCACAGCTTCATGTGATTGAAACGCGTTAAACGACGCCCGATTGAAAACGAACAAATAGCGTTGCTTAGGAGTGCTTCGAACAAAACACTACGGAAGAAGAAGAGCACCAACGGTACCCTCTTTAGTGCTTTTGTTACTCTAGTTTTGTTGGCATCAATTTTTTTTTACAAACATTAATCAACCCTTGACACTGTCGAGAATCCGACCTGAAAGTGCGTGCATCTCGGAACGCCGCGTGCTTAAAGCTGCAAAAGTGCGTGGAAAAGCATTCAGCTGTGAGGCTCCCCTGGATTTAGATCTCAAATATTGACACAGCTAGAGTTAATATTAGTACGGGAGAGAAAATAAGCAGGAACAACCAAAAAGGCACACACAAAAAAATCTCATGGCTCACGCTACACGCTTGCTTGCTTGCTTTGCCCGGGAGCATCCTTAGAATCAATAGAGGTGTGTGCACGCCTTTGCAGGATGCTTTCGATGTCATTGCTTGACGTAGGATGTGTTTGTTTATAACAGATCGATAACTGTGACCATTGTGACAGGGAACGTCGTCGTCCGGGTGTGTGGCCCGAAGGCCAAGTAGAAAAGTGCCTGGCACTGTACGGCAATTCATAGATATTCCGGGAAACGATAGCCGGTATCTGTATTAATATTGGCATCGCGGGGAAGACATTCTGCAAACCGGGTACCTCTGGGAGTGTGACGCTCCTCACGGCTCATTCACTACATTCGTGGCTAACGCAACGTTACTAGACGCTGCCGCGTTTACACCGTAATGAATTACATAATGAAGCAATTAAACGCTTCATAGTGAGACGCAGCGCGAAGAAAACTAATACCAGTTCACCCAGTACATCATTTTACTTTATCTGATAAAGTGTTTCCTTATAATTTCTAAGCATGCTTAGGCGAAGAGGCTCCGGGAAAAATCATGTGTGACAGTGTGTGCGGCAAAGCAGTAAAAAAGAATAAGCCAACAGTGGTGCCACAGTCCCACAGTGGATTTGATTTCAAAAGATATATATATATATATATATATATATATATATATATATATATATATTTATATATATATATATGTGTGTGTGTGTGTGTGTGTGTGTGTTCCAGTAGCTTCAACAAGCGCAAGACTAAGTTTTGCATAACGTGAACTGAATACAAGCCTGGTTAATGGAAACTATCACTCGTAAAATGAAATTAGCCGTGCCCTATGCGCCATTTACGTAAACTTCTTTACAAGCGCTTTGCCAATCTAATAGCTTTTCTGGCTGCCGTTTCCACGCTATTTTTGTATTACTCCACTGTACTGTAATGGAACTAACGGAAAGCTAAAAGTAATTATTTTACTGTCAGCATATGTTGTTGGATTTTTGTCGGGACTGAAAGCAGAGTAGATTAACCGTGAAACTGAGTTGTCACACCAAATGATTCTGCGTCGCAATTTTCCCGTCTGTTACGCTGGAGTCATGCCGCAATTTTTTTACGGTGAGTCGCTGCGCGAAACATTTCTGCAGTTTAGTAGATAGGAGCGATTAGAATATTATGCATATCACCTTAATTCCCTTTTTACTTCACCTCGGCGTAGGGCTGCCAACCAGACACTCTCTCTAGCTAATCACAGTGCCCTGCTGCCTTTCCCGTTTTGTCTATTCACTTCACCTTGTAAATGAAAGCGCCGATTTAATTGCTTTCTCTGACAACAGTTAAACCTACACTATATTTCGAAGATCCACTTTGGCAATAAAGAATGCTATGTAAAAATTTCAGGAAGGATTGGAAATTTATGCGTAGTATCTCGTTGAAATGGCGATGGCAAATGGCGTCCTTTGGTGGCTGCATCGCCAGAATGACGCAATCGCCCAAGAAGACGCTATGAAATAGAAAAAAACACAAAAAAGTATTAGGCCAGCTTCACACTAGCGGTGAGAGGCCTGAAGGCAGAGCGCAGTTTAGTGGCCTCCCTTGTGTCTCTTTATTTTATTTTCGTTCTTTCTTTCGTGTCTGTTTGACCCTATCTCTCTCTCTCTACGTCTTCCTTTGTCTTTCTATTTTCTCCCCCTTCTGTTTTTCTTTCTCTCTTACTTTGTTTATTTCTATTTTCATTTTACTTTCCCTTCAATTATTTTCTTGCTCTTCGTTTTTTCTTTTTTGTTTCGTGTCTGTTTCTTTCTGTCTCTTTCTTTATAGGTCATTTGCTGTTCTTTCTAACTTTTCATGTCTCAGTTGCCTTTATTTCTCTTTATTTTTATCTCTCTTGCGATCACTTTTTTTTTCATTCTCTTTATCGCTTTCTCTTCCAAGTGTGGCTCTTTGCGAAACCACTGAAACTACGGCTTGCTACAACCGCTTTGCTGTTAAAAAAATAATGTAGTGTGATAGCAGCCCAATATTGTGCTGTGCGCCGTTTCGGTGAAAAGAAAAAGCGGTCGCATCATTCGATTGCACAGTTCTTCATCTGTAAACGAAATATTGAGCGTGATTGGTAGTCACAAAAGAAAAAAGTGAAACCACATTTGTACATAGTTACACGAAGCAGGCTTCTTGAGTGCAGGAAGTGCGGCGTTGCCGCATCACCTGGAACCACAATTTTGTGGACTCAAGGAGGATTAAAAAAATTGCTGGAGTGGAAATCATCGCCTAGGAGTGAAGCCGTGCCTCTTGCAAGATGGCGGCTGTAGTGGCCATCTTACTAGGGGCATGATGAAGTATCACCGTTCTGCGATTAAAAACAGAGCGTTTCCCTCGCACGCCCGACGAGTGTGCCTCCAATTAGAGGCAAAGTACTTCGGAAATTCAGTCACCCATACTCGTTTCTCTGTGTTATCTCGTCGTGAACAACTATCTTTTAATATAGAACTAACGTAAAATTTACACTGACATATTTAAGCCACTTGATCATCTAAGTGGGCACTATCAGAAAAGAACATGTTCCCGCATCTTGGCAGTACCAAAAACTGGCTTCATTTCTGCTGGCAAGGCATTGCGGATGCTTCCACTCCAGCAATTTTTTTTAATCCTCCTTGTGTGGACCACACTATGTTGCCAATTATGTGCACGTCTACTTAATTATGGTAGAGAACAAGGCAGGTGGTTGTTTCCCATCTCTTATTAACGCTTAAAAAGCTCGCTTCGCAGAAATTACGGGGTCAACGTCAGCATCGGCGTCGTTGGTTGTGAGTGATAAACTGGCGTCGCCTGTGAATGAAAATGCTGGATAAATTCAAATAAATATACAATAAAGAATCTTTGTACCGAGTGAGAATCCAATCCATACCTCCTGCGCGGAAAGCAGATGTTCTACCATGCGGCCTCGCCAGTGCTTGAATGGGCTTCGTAAGATAAGCTATAATGATCTCATTTATGTAAGGAATCAAACTAACACATGTACTATTGTGGGGCATAATCGTAAAACCACATCAGGCTTCAAAATGAGCGGATTGCGCAATTATTGGGCACTGCCCACCCATTACAATGGGCGCATGTGTGCTTGGTACCGTAGGGGCGAGTGGTGGGCACATATTAATTCACCAATTTGCAAAGAGAATAATTATGCACTTAGCGACTTTAGTACATCTGGTAGACACTCTATGATAGTTACAAACGGCTAATGCTACGCGCAGGAACGTCATTTTCCTTGCGGCGTGGTTGAAGCTGCAGCACACGGGTACGATTATACGCTATCGGGTTCCGTTCTTGAAGGCGAATCTCCAGCGTTATTTAAGCTTTTATTTGTCCGAAACATTGCTCCCATACACGCAAGGATTACCTGCATTTGACTATGAATGTTTTTACGGCATCCCGTTGAACAAGGCGTATGGAACGTCAGAAAATCCTTATCAAGGTCAGCTAGAGGACATCGTTCAGATCGATAATGTCGAGATTGTCACTTCTAAATGAACTATGACATGCAAATAACTCATGAAATCTCCTCTGCATTTTTTCTTTTTTTTTCTTCCCAGGACATGGGCGTGCTTTATGCTGGGTCTTAATTGAGCTCGTCATAAGGACAGCTCGCGATGAAGCGAGCCTGTGCCACAAAGAAGAGAGCAAACAGAGCCAGCACTTTAGGCAGCGTCCGAGGGGGGAACCTAATTAGACAGCGGGTGTGTGTCCGGTCGTACTGACCCGGAGACGGCGCGCTCTCAGAGGCGTAATGCAAGCGGCAATGAGATTTTAATTAACGAAGCTTACGCAGCCGCGAGATGGCGAGGAATATATGCATTGGCCAAGCGTTAAACAGCCTCTGGACGACGTCATTATTAGGCCGGGCTTTTCTCGCCGTCTCGCTGGTATAACTGCCACCTGGGAACCAGGCGAGAACTTTGTCACGCAAACGGCCAGAGAACGTCTTTCAAAGAAAGACCCAACAAACATGGCGTCTTGCATTTTTCAGCGTTTCGGGGCACCTCCAGAAGCTAACGACAAGGCTCCTTTTGGCCGAGAAAAATGAGCCTCAAGGATTAATTAGGTGCGCACGCAAAATGAGATGCAGCTACTTACGAACACGGCTAAGAGCGCTCGCCTGAAAACATACGCTCAGGTGCATTACGTAAGAGTGCCCCGCCACGGTGGTCTAGTGGCTAAGCTACTCGGCTGCTGACCCGCAGGTCGCGGGTTCAAATCCCGGCTGTGGCGGCTGCATTTCCGATGGAGGCGGAAATGTTGTAGGCCCATGTGCTCAGATTTGGGTGCACGTTAAAGAAGCCCAGGTGGTCGAAATTTCCGGAGCCCTCCACTACGGCGTCTCTCATAATCATCTGGTGGTTTTGGGACGTTACACCCCAGAAATCAATCAATTAATCAATCAAGCATTACGTAAGCGTCTACTTGAGTTTGTGTTGAACCTTCGATGATTTATTTACACCACTACGAAAGTTTAATGACAGTCTGCCCCGTATATGTTAGTTGGCGTGCTCGACTGCTGACCGGAGAGTCACAGTTTCTATACCCGGCCACATTTCAATGCAGGCGAAATGCTGAAGGCCAGCGTACTGTGCGATGTGAGCGTAGGAGGAAGGAAGCAATAGAAAAGAGAGATGGCAGAGAGGTTAACTCGACAGCAGCCGGGTGGCTACCCTACACAGGGTGAAAAGGAAAAGGGGAGTCGATGTATACGTTAAAGAGCTCGAGATAGTCGAAATGTCCGCAGGACCCTCCACAACGCCACGCCCATCGGTCTGGCACGTTCAACGGGAGTCGTGCTCAGAGCTTCGGTATATTCTGGGCCCACGGCGAAACCGCACCTGTGCGTTGCGCGCCACTACAGTGCCACGTTCCTTTCCGCGAGTTTTGTTATCGCCTCGTTACACTACGTTCAGTGCAAACCGCGCCAACTACGAGGCCGTAGTAGATCGTTTTGTTAAGATTACGCTCACTTCGTGAACATTACAGATTATTGTGGAACTACGTCGCTGCGAGTGATACCGCTAGAATACTCGATGACAAGGGTATAAATGCCGACACTCTTCGCCGCTTGTCAGTAGATCGACGCCCGACGCTCCGTTCACTGCTATCAGTGCAAGACTGCAATCCGACTTTCCGTTTACTGGGGCTCAGGTTCCGCCAAATAAACAGTTTATTATTCTATTCGCAGTGTCCTCCATTCGCCCGCGTCACGACCCCGTGACAATAGTGACATCCTTGACGAAACTTTGTAAATCTCTGCGTGCGTGTGTGTGCGTGTGTGTGTGCGTGCGTGCGTGCGTGTGTGCGTGTTTTATATTATAATCAGCAGTGTGTATTACATATATACTCAACACCCAGCACCTGCAGTAGCATGTCAGGGCAATTATCCGAGCACACATCCCCACCTTTTTACGAAAACACACACACCTATATATATATATATATATATATATATATATATATATATATATATATATATATATATATATATATATATATATATATATATATATATAAACAAAGAGGTTCGCAATTCGCAACTGGGTAGAATTATGCTGTACAAGCTATCACTGCACACTGCTTCACAGTATTGCTCATTTACCTCACTTAGTGTAAGCATGCCACAATGTCAATACTCCAGCGCACGACTCCTAAAGAAACGCGCTTCGTGCTTGAGACGGCTCCTTTGAAATCGCTGCGAATTTTAGATGCCAAGCCTGAAACTTATGAAGTTATCCTTTACGCAACTAAAAGCGGGAAAGACCATTAAGGAATGAAAGGGCAATACGCGGTAACGAGGGTTGATTTGATTGATTGATATGTGGGGTTCAACGTCCCAAAACCACTATATGATTATGAGAGACGCCGTAGTGGAGGGCTGCGGAAATTTAGACCACCTGGGGTTCTTTAACATGCACCCAAATCTGAGCACACGGGCCTACAACATTTCCGCCTCCATCGGAAATGCAGCCGCCGCAGCCGGGATTCGAACCCGCGCCCTGCGGGTCAGCAGCCGGGTGCCTTAGCCACTAGACCACCGCGGCGGGGGCGGTAACGAGGGTGCTGGAGGGCAACAGTACATAGCTGCCCTTGCATTGAAATGTTCATCGTGTCCGTGGTAGGCAGCCCATCTACTACAGCAGCACTCGCCACCAACAGTAGACGGTGGCGGCGAATATGACGCCCCTATTCTGCCACGCTTGAACATCGCATGTGCGACCGACACGTTCCGTGACAGTGGCGTTCATCAATTATCTCCCGTTATACTGTTATTTTTTTTCCTTGCATGTTATTCGCTTCACTATTTTTTTTCTCTGTGTGACCCTGAATATTGAGCTCTCTACAAGGGAAGTCCGCACAAGGTCGCAATGAAAGCATCGACAAAGGCACGTTCTCCATCCACGACGCTAATCACTCGACGTGCGGAGAGGTGCAAGCGTGCCGTGCAGTGCAAACCAGAGAGCACGCCGGCAGGTCGGGTAAGTGTCGAAGGCTTTACAGTCCCGGGTATTCTCATTCTGGAAAAAAAAACGCAAATTCGCTCAGTAATTTATGGGCCTCCAAACGATGCAGCATTGGCGAATAAACAAGAACCCACAAAAAAAGTATCGCTGCTTCGCATACATGCATTTGAAGGACTTTGATTCATAAGTAGAGCGAACGCGTAGAGCTTAGTGAACAAAGTTAAAGAGAAGCAGAAAAAAAGAATCATATCGAACGACACCAGAGAAAATTCCCGTACGGCAGGCCAGAACGGTTTGCTCGGGCAAGAGCAAACACAATTAAGATAAACGCCCATTAGTATAAGCGAGGGCTCAATCGATGCGCCTTCACACCATTAGATGGCGTGCGAACCGATGCGAATATGAGTGGCCAAGGCTGCAGCGACGACGCATGCGCGAGTAATAAAATAGCTGACCAAAAGTGTGCGCGTGCATGGTACACGTGTCTGCACTGAACCATATACGGCCAGGATGATACTCTTTCCCAGTTACGTACGGGCCTTTCAGTTAAATTGTCTATTCGCCTGACAGGACTGACACACAGCTGCATTCCTAATATGCGTTTGCCACGGTGTTCCGAGCTTGAATTAAGGCGGTTGAGGGAGAAATTACGGAGTTATTCTGTTCGGAAGAGGAGGGCCCACTGCGCAGCCTGTGAGCATCTGCTGTATTCCGCGTCGAAGCATTCTGAGAGTGCATGGTGTGCACCTTAACATCTTCCGTAGCGCCTTGTAAAGGGGCCCTCTAGCACTCTTCACGACTTCATAGTTTTAATATTTTTTTCAGCAGGTTCCGTACATTGGCGGCTTAAGAGATAAGTGCCGCAGGAACAGCAGCGATAGGACCGTGCAGTGTAAAGTCATTCAGCGTAGAGACATCAAAATACAATGAAATGGATGCTTACCCTCAACTCGATTTTCGCGGGCTCGCCTTACCGTATTTCCCTCGCTCTCTGAAGTCGGAAGGCTGCCCAATGAAATTAACTGAAAGCCCTACCGTACAGGAAGCCCGCATGACATATTGCCTGTTACGTCCAGCGTATTAAAGACGCCGTTGCGATGGTAACAAACAATGTGACATTTGAACACGTGCGAAACGAGCCAGCTCGCGAACGCTTCTACAATGTATTGTAGCTTCACTGATCTATCTTTTTGCAATGATATATATAGACCCACTTCATGTTTGTAAACACAGGTAGGCCAATGTCGACATTATGGGTAAACATATAGCGACGTCCGCACGTAACTTCCGCCATAAGCGCAGAGGGCTGCGATGTGCGCCAACAAACAAAACCAAGTTGTGAGACGCCACTCACATCCAACCGCGACGCAGTTCATCGGCATACCGTTTTTTTTCCTCGTTGCTTGAATGAGAACACCACATGCACCATTAAAAATCCAGGAGAAACTGCGGTAGGCAGAGCTTCTTTTGCCTACCGAAACAGCGCCATCACATTTTCGTGACGTAAGTCTAGTGGAATTCATCTATATATCAACACTCTTACATTTTTTTAGTTTTTTTTTTTCAAATATAATGGCGCGCGGAACGTCACCGGCACGTTTCCTCCAGCACCTGGCATTCGGCGCATTCTTTGACCAGCTTTGCAGTTTTGAAGCTGGAAAAGTCGCAGAGCTTTATTCTCTGTCGCTTTTAGGAAACAATCATGGCAATAAAAAAATAAATCCAATAGCAATCCTTATTTTGATGCAATGCCACGATCACGTTTATTGTTACATTTATCCAATCAAATAGCGGTAACCTTCCGACGTCATTTTTACTCGCAGTAGTTCTGGCGAGCGCCACTACTAGTTGTGCAGTCGGCACCGGTGTTTTCAAGCGTTGGAGGGCTCCTTTATCTGTTGTGTGTAGATACATACCATCGCGCTCTACACTATTTGCAAAACGAGACTAAGTGGCTTCACGATTTCAAGGAGTGCACATTGCTGAAAGTCGCCCTCATTTTCGCAACTAAATATTTTCTTATGCTGATTCATCGTCAAGTGACAGGACATCGCCTAGTTGAGGAAATTAAGGCCGGAGGAAGCTATGCCGTCTTTGAGCTCGTGAACCTATAGTTGCTCCCGTGTTTCAAGCCATGCTGAGCACGTCTGTACAATGCCGTTCAAAGCGAGTTGCAACACGATGACCGTTGCTAGAAGAGTCGAAGCTGTAACACTATATGTAAACGTGAAACTGGTTTCACAGATACCAGTATTCAAAGCAGTGCTAACGTCACTGATTATTTTTCTCTATCGGAGCCGCCATGCAATGTTGGCGCCGCTTTAACCACCGGAATTATGTTGCAACTCCTTGACAGACATTCCCAGACAGGTCGCAATTGAAATGAATGGAAATAAATCGGGCAATTAAAGGGTGTTTGCTGCTTACCCCGGCGTAGTATAACTGTCACGTGCCTTTTTTTTGGTTGATAGTAGCATTCACAAATGCTCACTTTTTGTTGACTAGGAAGACCAAATATTTTGTCCGAGGAAGGACAATGGTACGCACACTTTGTTGGCAATATTCTTTCTCTATGTGCTATATCAACAGTACGATACACGCGTGAAAGTTTCTGGAAGTAGAATATGTGGATCCTCATCACTGTCGGCCTCCGTCAATATTGGTCGAAAGCATTCATTCTTCTTATCTTTCCTCTATTTAGCAATAGTATTATATGATTACTGACACCGAGATCAGAGGCTCCTTTGGCATATTTTTCTTACACGTTAATTTATTGCCCATACGTGTCGTCTTGTATTCTCTATTAATCTTACCAGCACGCCTTAGCCAAGAAGAAAGTGGCTGATCAGCCTCAGCCTTCCACCTATTTTTCCACTTCTCTTTCTCTTTGGTCACTGAAGCAGCTATCATAAGCATATCGCGAGTTACAGAGTCAGCGAATAGCGATGCGATGACCTAGTGAATTATTCAGCCGGTAAAACAGCGTTTGTGCAGAGAGCGGCACTGCATACGCTAATATTTAACGCTCACATAACCGCCCCCCACAACCCCGGTAGGGGGGACTATGTTATATCATACGCACGGGAGGACCAAGGAACAGACATCTGAATGTACACCACTTTTTTTCTTCCGCAACGACGAGGTGCCTTTAGCATTAAAAGTTACTTAGCGTGCGCGCAATGTTCGGGAAAGGCGCGTGTACGTGTGAACTCAGCTGGAGCGGCTGAAGCACAGCACTCTCAAAGAGTGGCACGAGGGTTTCCTCAAGAAAGCTTTCATTTGACCCCGCGGAGTCACGCCATCGCGCGCACTTGTGCGGATTCGAAGGAAACCGTGCGCGCGTATAGGTCGATCAGTCTGTGGAAACCATACTAGGAGCCACGCTGCCTACCCGTGGAATTTCGCTACTTCTTCGTTCGCTTATTCGGGATCCGGCTCGGTATACTGGACGTGGAAGCGGAAGAACGCCGGCAAAGCTTTTTGCCCGAGCACGCTTCCTTCCTACTTAGCGAGGCGATTCCAAAGGCCAGGTCACGTTGAGCTCCGGAGTTTCGTGCAAGCGGCCCACGAAGCATAGTGGGCAGCGTAAGAGTTTCTTGCGCGCACGCATAGAGGCCTTTCATCTCGAAATCAGACAGAAGTGCAACTGGCCTATCTCGGGGTAAAGCGCGATCGACAAAGACCCGGATAGCACTAACATATGAAAATAAGTTGTACATATTATACATACTCTGCGTACATATTCAAAATGTATTGCATGAAAGAGATTATGCGTCGCTGAGAGTTATTTCCCTTATTTTAATGATACGATCAGTAAAACCAGAATTGTGTTGGTTGCGGATCCAGCAAAACTTGAGCCCACTACAAGTATCAATAGATACGCAATGCGTACAGTCGTTTACGCATCTGTCGAAATTATAAGTTTTGCTAGTCACACTGTCCTTTGCCAAGAACAACCACTCGTCATCAGCAGTCGATGAAGCCGGCTTCCTAAATGACAAGGCAATGACATCAAGATGACAAGGCGTTCACAAGGCATCACCTTGTCGTCGACTGACTTCGGTTCTTGGCGCATGTCACAACCACACCACAAGAGCAACGACGTGTGTGCCCGAAACATTAGCCGTTTCAAACTAGCCTAGAATAACTGCAAGTACCGTTGAACAGTGCCCACAACGCCGTTATTCGTCTTGCGAATCAGCTATAAGGGCCTACGACGCGTCCGTAACGCAACGCGCGAAACCACGCAACTGTTCACGTTGGTAATGCGTTTGCTGCTGATACACGTTTAAATATGTCCAAACAATTTGTAATGGCTGAGGCTCCAATACACTCGCTGTTTCCGCAATTCACATGCTTTGACACCAGGTGCGATTCTAGGCTTCTGGCACGCAATATGGCGTGCGTTAAGGACACTCAGCCCACTTCACGAAGTTCATGCAGAGTTAGTTTTCTGAGCGATTTCAAGCAATAGCGTAGTTTTGTCGTATAACACCTGCTTATCAAACAGAGTTCGCGGATTCAATTCTAACTGAAAAGTAAAAAATTTAATATTTATTTCATTTGCGTATTTTCGTATATTGCGGTCATGTTTTCGCACACAGCCAACGACGCCGACGCCGGATTTTCTGCAAAGCGAGCTCTTCAACGTGATCGCGCGAATAGGGAACTGGAGCGAAGGTAACAAGGAGAGGAAAGGGAACTGATGGGTGTGGAATAGCTGCGCTGTGGGGAAAAAAGGGGGGGAGGAAACACATAGGACTTTGTGGTCTCTGTTGCGTAGCAACGTCAGCCTTGACGCTTCCTTTGGGACAGTGCTATGAGTAGGGGTATACTAAGTTAAGAACGCAGCGGCGACAAATTACCGCAGCCGACGCAGCTCATTGGTGCGTGTACAAGCGCTTCCCATGTTCCTTTGCAGCTTGGCGAGTGAACGTCGCAGCAAAGAGAGAACAACGAGCCTTGATCGAAAAGCGCGGCGACCGCTGTTACTCGGGTGACAGCAACTATGTGGTCCGATCAGAGAACATGGAAGGGAATCGGCTACATGGCGTTGCCTGGCTATAGTCTGGCCGCCACCTCGGAGTTATGGTCATGGTGGAGGCCTCCCGTAATAATTTCAACGCAGGTGAATTTTTTCTTTCTTTTTTTTTTGCGACGGCATTCGTATAAGTGGACAAAGAGAAAGTCAGATGCACGTTATAAGTGAGGAACGCTGGGTTCATCCAGACGTATGAGTGAAATACTAGAAGAGGAGGAAACAAGCGAAAGAGTACTCCAGGAGTGTCCAATGGAATGCAGCAGCGTGGAAAGAAAAAAAAAGAAAGCGACAAAGAAGTCGTGATGAAACAATTAGGCGGAAACATAAGATTACGCAGAAGAGGGAGAAAGGGCGCAACAAAAGAAAAATGAAAAAAAAGAGCAACCAAAATACGGTAACAGATACGGTTGAGAGAAGTCGGTGCCGAGGAGCTTAATAAACGACGACAACGCGAGCTTCGGCGCAGCTTCCTCCGATCTGTTCCCTTGCCAGGCGGCGACAAATGCCGGAAGTGGCGCGAGACCAGTGTCAAACATGGCCGGTACTTTGGCGCGAGAACTGCGGTGATCACGCGCACTCTCGCTCGTACACTTATTTTCCAGTCTTCCGTGCTCTCCTGCGACCACTCTGCTTGTCGAAACAGCGTTTTCCCCTCCGATTCTCCTAAGCGGAGTTTCTTTATTCCGTCCTCTCTATCGATCTTAGTATAGAAGAACCGGGGTTTCTCTCCCCTCTTCCTCGCATCTTCCAGGCGTTCACAAGCGCCGCGTTTAAGCCTAATTTGGCCTTAGAGAGGATCGAAGCACCGGTGTACCGCGATTGCGCTGTTGACACGCCCCTCCTTGGATTCGAAGTTGCGAAAGAAAAAAAAAAGGGAAGGAGAAAGAGAGGGAGAGACGCGAAGGAAATACAGGCTGTTCTATGTAAGCGGGGAGACAAACAGGGCGTGAGAAATTCTCCCATCGCCGTTCGGGCGCCTTCTAGGAATCAATTGGAAACTTCGCTAAATCGATGGCATTATTCAAATTTTAGCGCCTTTCCTCGGAGAGTCATCAGAGTGCTGACTGGTTCCTTTGGCGAAAGCAAGCCGGAAGCGCTTCGGCACACTTCAAGCCGGTTCCTGCGGTGGAAAATGTTTTAATTTTTTTTTCTCGTTGCGCTTTTTTGTTGTTGTTTTCAGACTCTTCATTTTTTTGTTTGCTTGTTTGCTTGCTCTTGAATAAATTTTGAACGATCTCTGTTTTTGCGAGATTACGAATGAAAGCTTTCATCAGATATTTAAGGAATAAATAAGAAGGTTTTTATTACGAATGTTCATTTTCGCGTTCAATTTCACGTAATTACTGTCATTAACTTGTGGTAAGCGTATTTTGATACAATGGAACAATTTCGCCTTCCTCGTTATGGCATTTAGGGCTTTTCCTGAATGGCGTAGTCTAATTAGATCTAAAAATATTTCATAAATAAAAAAAAACATGATGTGCAAAGTCACTAAGGCTTACTTTGGTCACTCCTCTACGGCACGACTCGTACTTATAACTCTGTTTCGGTCCGTAATAGCCGAGGAATCATCATTACTGACGTTCGTGGACTTCGTTAAGACAAACAACTTCCAACTTCGGTTCACAAAAGTAAAAGCCTCACTTGATATACGCTCGCCATTTTTCGCTATTCGAGTGAGAATGGGTAGCCCTTGCGATAAAGTTTCAACTCGTTTTTGAATTTTTACTTTACTAAAATAGATGCATGGAGTGTATCTCCAGCGCAGAGCTCACACTTCCTTTTTCAGCAACATTCCCGCTGCCGAATCGGTTTAAAGCAATCATCCTTCTTTGAACAGATTTTTATTCCCCGTGTAACGTTGCTGAGATCCCCCAAGCTAACCTGGCGCTTCGCTCTCGCAAGTTGCGAGAGAAACCACTGGACAACATGCCCAACGCAATCCATACCCAGCCCCTCGATCAAATGTGATTATATTTATTGTAGTTATGAAGTCTCAACGAAGGAGGACCGTACGGTTAAGCAGTGAGCGGCTGCCAAAGGTGGCAGCGGCTCTCGCGCAAACCTAGCGCGGGTCTTTCTTTTTGCGCCCTCTTTCACAGACGCCTTCCCGTTGGCGCATCTGCTAGACTACGTTGTTTACTTATAAACTCTCTTCGTATGAACGCTTACCTAAGTCGTTTTAATTTACAGGGTCCTCATTTATAATATCTTACACAAACGTCGTGAGAAAAGCATCGCTTCATGAAAAAGTATGCAAACCAAAAAAGTTCATAACGACCGAAATAAACGCCTCGCTCAGCCATTTTTTTTTTTTGCACCTCACGTATCACTTGCAGTGGCAGGCTCTTTGCGAGAGCGTTCGAACATTCACTTTGCGGCCCGACAAGCTATATAGTCGCCGTGCCTAGAAAATGGGTTCTTGTGACGAATTGCCTTCCGGGTAAATGAGCCGTATGAATAACTAAGTTACTGTGTTTTTGCTCTTAAGCATGTAGTGCCGGTCGTTTCTGTCGGTCTATCACCCGAGAATGATTAAATCTGCGACGTATCGAACAATTCACGTCCAAGACACCACCGCTCATGTCGTAGTTTGCACAACGAGCGCTGGCCTACTATATTACGTGGCAGCCTTGCACGTGCCTGCGCATACATTACACGACGTGTTGTGAAACGATATAAAATGTAAGGTAACGGTGGAGGCTGACGTTGCTCGGGTGATTGTTGCTCTGGCATATCGTGAGCCAAAGTCTGTGTTCAGCTTTCGGTTCTCAATATGTCTATAGTATAAGTGTGAAGCAAATCTGGAGGTCATTGGTACGTTAGACAAATAAAAAGAGACGAAGAAGTTGCTGTTTGAATTATATATACCTAAGTCGACGAGATATGATTTCTCAACCGCACAAACTGCGAACTTGGCGGTTCCTCAGTTTACATTGTTGGGCAAAAATAAAAACCACAATGTTGCATGGTTTACATTAGTATACCTTGAAAGGCTGTGCGACCGAAAAAAAAAGTGGGGGGGGGGGCTACAGGAGGTGCAGACATTGCACGCGCACGGTGAGAATCGCATTTTCACAGTATTGCACTAAACTACGCAGGCCTATATAGCTGAACGTTATCATTTGTAACGACAGAGCACTCTTGCAGGGACGTATACAAACACGAAGGAAAATCCTTGTTTTGGTGATGATTCCACATTTATTTGTATGCACAAGAACGGCACCTGGCATTGAAACCAGCAAGCCAGCCAATAACCCCGAGAGCTGAAAACTAAAAACGAACGTCTGCGCACACTTCTGAAAAAGGACCAATGCCCCAACTAAAATAAACACGAGCCGCCGTCCGAAGAGCGCTGACCGAATCGCACGAATATCGATTAAGCATTGCAAGTGAAAGCAAGTATACGGATCGTTTTGAGCTCGTGCATATAAGGCGACACGCGAAGTGCACTTAGAAATTATTCACCGCGACAACGCGATTTTGTCGCAGCTAGCCCGCAAGAAAATTATTATGTATGTCGTATACCAGAGAATGGCTGGAAGCATGCAGCGACGTTTCTGGTGCCATGGTTTCTACCGATAAATGTTTTATGTTGCTACGCTATAGAAGCCAGGGTTGCCACGCTAGTAGCCGGCATTGGGAGGGGGGAAGGGTCACGTGCAACGTTCCCCTTTCCCCAAGCTGACCCAGCACTTGCACTCCACCCAAGCAACTCCAGTTCTCCCCCCTCCCTGCCATGATGCAGCACGGCTTCTAATCCACGAGACGAAGTCCTGCTGACGGAGCAGAGTCGCAAGAGGGCTTAGACATGACTTTTCACACAATTATTTGAACAGAAAACGGCACTGTGATGTATAAGATATGGTACGCATGAGAATGCTGGGGTGTACCGGCTTTGGATTGGCATCTTTCACAAAGAGCCCAGACACCTCGGAGACGAGTCGTGCTAGAACCCATTACTTGCGTCAAAATGGTTAATTTTTACTTAAGCAGCACGCAGTAAGCTATTTCTTTTTTTAACGTTACACGGAAGCTAGTTTTATTTGACTTTGAAAGCTTCTGCATTGATGAGCAATTTTACAGAACGCGAAAATTAAAGAGCGATCGTTTCAGCTGGGTGACAGATGCGGTCGGCGTATACTCCGTGGCTGTTCGTCGTCTGTTACCTTCTTTCACCTTTTGGTTATGCCATGCAGGTGAGCAGACTTTGACTGTGGAATATAATGAGCGTGAATGAAATCCCTTTATAAAGGTTTTCTTTTAGAGAAGATTTATTTGTGTAGCCGTATTTACGTTTGAAGTCAAGCCTCGCTTAACGCTAGCCAACAAAAGCCCCGCGGACCCATATCCCGTTAAAGCCAAGGCGACACAGCGCTCCTTAAGAATATCACGGAGACGGTGGCGCCATATTTCACTTTGGATAGTGTTACGAGAAAGTGTATGGGTATAGCGACCAAGTTGCGCACGGCTACAATCCATGCTTCATTCCGTCCATGCCGGGACTGTGATGCTCTAGGACATTCGACGGGGATGAAGAGGTGCGGCGCGACCTTCACACACTATAGTATTATAAACGCAATCGTCCACCGTTTCTCGAAGAGTCAAGGTCCAGGCACCAAACAAACAAAAGAGAAAACGAAGGTCGTTGGCGGTTATTTATCGCAAAGGAAGCCATTTTGTGTCATAAATCAAACGCAGCCGACGCATTCGTTCTTTCCGTTCCAAGCTGCCATGGCCCGCTTCGCTCAAGCGTGAGCCGAAAACCGTGCGGCATCGGGTGCGCCTTTGGTCTTTCAGCGGCCGCGGCGCCCTCTGCCGCGCACGGGTCGTGCCAGTTTCGGATACCGCGCGTATGTGCGCGTCCAACAGTGGAGCCTGATTCGAGCGCGGCCCTGATGGATTGTGATGAATGGGCCCCCGAGGACAGCTGCTAGCTCCCAAAGCCCTATACGCAGAGGCTGCGCCGGATTGTTGCCAGTCGAAAGAATATAGAAAAGGCGGTACCGAACTATTGCCAAACTCTCGCCAAGGTCGTAATAATTATCTAGGACAGAGACAACGTCTTCATGCCATTCTTTGCTCCTCTCTTCTCACTTCTGCAGCTTTCACACTCATAACGGGGGGAAAGAAGGCGTCGATTAGATTAGAAAATTGACTAACACGTTTATATAGTGGCTACTGAAGAACCAACGTTAAATATCGATTCAATTACTTATTTATTTTCCATAGTCTGCTTACAACGTGAATGGTATAGCCCACAAGAGAGTCCCAACATATACTGTGCCGGGTTACTCCATACATGATTATTAGATAAAAATTACTAAGCATACAGAAGTAAAGGTAACTATACAAGCAGAACAAGTTTATAAAAGATATACAGAGGAAAATGCGACATAAAGAAAGACATTGATTATGAGAAGGAGGAGGAAGAGGAGGGGGAGGAGTAGGGGGAGAAGGAGGAGGAATAAATGAGGAAGGACAGGGAGGTTAGCCAGTTCTCATTGATAATTAAAGTTTACAAGTATGTAGTACTCTTTTTCTAATGGTATAAATATTGGATTGAAGGGATACTACAGTAAAATAACAATATACGGCAGAGTGAAAGCTCAATGTGTGAAAACATCTAAAACGATACTATTATCAACCGCAGTGCCCTACTTATTGATAAATTAAAGTAAATGCACATGAATACATGCGCCGCAGTAGGACATGCTCAAAATGATTCCAATCATGTCAGATAAACCGCTTACAATTAATCACTAGTTATCAATCTAGCTGCACTAAATAAAGAATCTTTCGTTCATTACTAGAAGCAATAATATGCTGCTTGTTCGTTTCTGCATGATTCATCAAAATAAAAAGAACCGCTGGACGTTTCTATGGGGAATGGCGCGAGTGGTTCTAAAATTCAGTTTTCGCGTGATTAACCTGAACAGGTCCTGCTCTAGTGGGGCGCAGTTGAACCAAAACACGTCTGCCATCTCGGAGACAATTGCAGGAAATTGATCAATGGCCGTTGTGGCTGCTGTAGCTCCCACTGCTTTCGTACTGCTTCTGCTAGTGTCGGCAGCCGCGAAGTAATGCCTGACAACGTTGTGCATGGCAACAGTGATACGAGATTTTCCGCTTATTTAAACGTGATTTTACTTCAAAATAAGGCCTTCCTTGGCACAAAAGCAACGCTACGAGGTTTCTGGACCTCTATTTCAACAATCAGCATCGACTTAATTGTTGCCTTTAGTGTCGCTTCAAGAAATACGAATTTGTACCACGAAGATACACACAGCCACCAAAAACGGTAACAACAAATTATCACGTATAATGTTTGCTATGAAACTAAGTAGGAAAAGAAAAAAATGCTCCAAGTGAACCAAGTGCATACTATAAAGATTTCATATAATAAATATTTGTTCAGAAAATTAGCTTAAATTGAGCTTTTTTTTAACTAAGTAAGAGGTCAGGATGGCTTGACCAGGGTATAGAGCTAATTCCACATTTCAACAGCACTGAATATGCTGTTGTGGTAATTAGCGATAAGCTTTAAGCTGCAATAATTTAAGTTTATGAGCAATACAAGTATAATTATTTTCAAGGAATCGAAGAAAATAAGCTCGTGGGTGAGGTCAATATTAATTAACCTCAAAAGCAAGGTAATTGGGTTAGAGTAGCCTTTTTCATTTGATTAAAGCTGCTGCAGCTGCCCTGCCGTTGCTTGTTTCAGGCCTTCAAATGTGGCGCGTTGCCTGAATTTGCATGTCAATACGACTCTCGGCACACCCTCGAAGAAGACGCAAGCGCAATAAATACGTGCCTTTATGTTGCAATAATGCGTCAGAAGTAAAGCGCTGAAGGCTCAACATTTTCGTTTTTTATAATTCACGCCTATATAGTTCAAGAAACGGTGACAAAACGTTTTAAGTGCATCGTAGAAAAGCACAGTGTGCTACAAAAAAGCATGTGTCGCATTAACAGCAGTCTCTCAGAAGCTACGCCTCCCTCTTCCGAGGTCAATCACTTTACAGAACCAATAAAGCGGGAAAAATATATCGTGAAGTCTGTGACTTATCGAATGTATTTTGTGATTTGTCGCTATGTGGTAGTCGCACTTGCTGCAATGTTGATTGTATTCGATGCACTAAATTCCCGCCCGTTTTTACGTGATTAGTAGCACACTTGACCAGATTTACCAACTAAGTGTGGTCGTTCAACATGTTATCCCGTCGGCTGCTGGAATGCAAACTATGGGACATACTAAGTGTTAGCACGCTACGCTACGTTTTGTCCACTTTTTTTTCTTTTTATGCATGATTTTGAGCTTAGTTGTAGACCTCTCCATAATGCTCAGGTCGCTGTGCTCCTTATTTTAACACATGGTGGCAGCCAATTCCTTCCTATTTATTTCTCTTATCTCACTTCGTTTGATACGACCACCATGCTCGCTCATTTGTGGGGTTTGTAGTGTGGCAGCTTGGGCTAGTTGGTATGGCATGACGATAGTTATAGCGCGAGAACAAAATGACGACACAGAGTTATAGCGCTCGTGTCTTTCGTGTCCTTCTTGTCTCTGTGTCGTCGTTTTGTTCTCGCGGTATAACTATCGTCATATCGTGAGGTTTGTGTTGCCGTTCGTGCATCCGTGTTAATTTGCGATGACGACAGACCAATTGACGAACGCGACATTCGCAGCAGGTAATCATACCGACTTGCGATTGCTCGAATGCTCATGTAGACGACGTATGGGCTGAATTGCCCCGCGCCGCAGCTTTAAAAGACCCGAAACCTCTCCTTATCAACCTATCAACCTAGCTCTGCTTGTCTTATATGGCTGCTTCGTCGCATCCTTCGCCCGCGACGAAAGCGAATAGTTTTCCGTTGCCGCCCCGAAATTCAGCTTCAGATATGAAAGCAGCAAGACACCGCTCAAGTTGTCCTAAATACCAAAACAAAACAAAAAAAACCTTGGAGGTTTTAGATTCCAACACCCCCACTTCATCACGGAGCATACCGCATGACGAAAAACTGCAAATTAATATTAACAAAGCAGAACATTTTGTTTTTAAACGCATGTGCTTAAATATAGGCACGGGATGTTTTTTTTTAATTTAAGCCCCATCTATTTTTTTATTTATTCATACTGTCAGCCCAAGGGCCAAGACAGGAATTGGGGTTACATATCTGGCACGTACAAAAACATATGTGGAAACAAGTTTCACACTATACGCTAGAGACGCACACTATATGGAAATAACAAAAACAAAATCACAAAACTATAACAGAATACATCCCCCATAGGTCATGGATAAAAGAAACATGTTCGAATACATCTCGTACACGTCACCAAAAAGAGAAAAAAATATTTGAAGTGATATAGTACATATTGAACATATTGATATAACACATTGAACAGATTCAACCTACAAGGAACAAGCGATTAGGTTACAAATATTCTGACAAAGCCTTTTCGAACCTTTGTAAATCGCAATGTTCGACTATGTATTGAGGTAATTGATTCCAGTCATCGATGCTCCGAACCAAAAACGAATACTTAAATAAATCTGTTCTGTAGCTAAGTGGTGTGATATGTTTCGAGTGTTTTGTTCTGGATGTGGTAAATGGCTGTAGTGCGATGTGTTCCTTTAGGTGAACTTTGTAGTCTCCATTGAGTATCTGAAAAAAAAAAGTATCAGTCGATTATGTTGCATTTTTCGTTTCACCGTCATTAAACCGGCTCTGTCTCTAAGTTCACTAATAGACTGAGTTCTGGAATAGGAGTTGAAGATGAACCGTAAGGCTTTGTTTTGTATACGCTCACATTTTATTGCATTTGTTTTGGTGTATAGTTCCCACAGATGACTTGCGTAGGTCAGTACTGGAAGAATAGTCTATTTATACGCCATTTTTTAAGCTTCCGGGGTGGCATCGTGAAGTTTTCGTCGTAACGACCAAAGTTTACGCATGGCTTTATTGCAAACACTGTTAACATGCATGGACCAGTTCAAGTCACGTGTAAGATGAACTCCTAAATACTTAACATTCTTTACTTCAGTCAGCACTGTGCCTTTATTGCTGTAAAAAAAGGATAACGGGTCTTTTTACGTGTCATGCGCATGAAGAGAGTTTTTAATGCATTCAGTTCCATTTGCCATTTGTCGCACCAAAGACTAATTTTTTGTAAATGGTTATCAAGCTCCAGCTGATTGTCAGTGGAGCTTATCTTCGCATACACAATGGTGTCATCTGCATAATGTTTTATAGCTATTTGCTGAGAAAAATCGCCACCCATGTCACTGATATAGATAGAGAAAAGTAAAGGGCCTATTATGAACCCTTTCGGCACGCCTGATCTGACTGGTTTATTGGTGCTGGAGACATTATTCAATTCAACAAATTGTTGTCTATTTGACAAATATGCCTCTATCCATTTTAGTAGCTGACTGTCACCAGTCAAACAAGACAACTCTTTAAGCAACTTTCTGTGAGATATTTTATCAAATGCTTTTCGGAAATCAATAAATATGATGTCTACTTGACCTTCTCCATTTAAAACCCTGACCAATTTCATGCGTAACTTCAGTAAGAATTGAAATTGTGGAATACCCTTTGCGAAACCCATGCTGATTATTACCTAAAATACCATTTTATTCTACAAACTTCATTACGGAAGTAGTCAAAATGTGCTCCAGTGTTTTACGACAAGTACTTGTCAAGGAAATTGGTCGAAAATTCGTGACGTCATATTTGGAACCCTGTTTATGGATCGGTATTACCTTGGCACGCCTCCAATCTATCGGAACATGCGTTTGGCGTGGCCATGAATAAAGTTCCAAATAGAGATACGCTGCTCCACACGTGTTCTCTCAAGGACACGTGCCACGCTGGACAAGGGACAAAATGTCTTCGTGCGTGCGACGAAGCATAGGCACAGTGTGGAAGCGACAAGTATTAATTTGATTGATTGATATGTGGGATATAATGTCCCAAAAACGCCATATTATTATGATAAACGCCGTAGTGGAGGGCTCCAGAAATTTCGACCACCTGGGGTTCTTTAACGTGCAAAGTGACAAGTATTGGGAAAGAAAGATTGAAAACTAAAAGTAATTGCAAGTAAACAAAAAATGGATGACAAGTACTACAATTACTAGATGTGATGTGCAAAAGCTGGACGGCTGGAAGGATGAAAATGAAAAGTTCCCTTTCAAGGCATGACCCTTCGTGGCACGAAGCCACTTCGTGAATGGCGGCTACTGAGAGTGAAACAGAAGGAAGCCGAACAAAAACCCATAAAATTCAGAACCCCCGCTAAGCAGACAACGCAAACATATAGGTGCTGCGTACACAGCTCAAGTGATAGGCTTGCCAGAATGTCGCGATACAGGAGACAAAAGTGCGTGGCCAGGATCTCGCATTGTCCGCTTTGGCGATAAAAACAAGCGGTGTTTCCTCCGTCTCGAGACCGCAAAAGGAAGAAAACGCATCGCGCTCAAGTCTATTCGTGCGCAAGGCGGGGAAGCACACACGGCCGTGACGCACCGGAAAGACGCACTTACGGAGACTACGTCGTAAAAGACATTGGCGTGTTCCCCCGCGTATACGCCAGCTTCGTTTCCCGTAGCGAAAACGGTCGCTTCGAGGGGTCTGTGAACTTTAAAATGGCACTGCACATCCACTAAAGATTGATGAAAGGTACAGGCTTGGCACAGAACAGCAACACAGTAATCTGTCTTTATACTGAACGCAAGCTTCGTCTGCATGAATTCAGCTACAGCAGGCTACTTGATGAAAAATTGCCCGATAAGGCTAAATTGAGAAAAAGTAGAAGCGAGAGATTTTACGAAAGCGTGACTTTGTGCCGAAAGCGAGGCCGTTACACGCCAGTGTGTCATCCGATTTGGTTATCAGAAACCACCATTAGTATTATTTTCGGCATAAACTGTGTCCGGTGTGGTACGAACGTTTCTCACAAAGACCTACAATTCATCCTATCTTCCAATTTATGCGTGTGGACTTCTCATTACCCTTTCTTTTTCTAGGACCAACTAAATTGGCTTGTAACTTTATTATAAGGTACCTAATTTTAGTCAAGTCTCCGGCAAAATTAAGTACAAATGAAAACTCATTGGCCCATATCGTCTTTTTATGTCCAACGCCTGAAAAAAGAATACATAAGAAATAATGAAGACCGTGAAATGCTGCACAAGTAAAGATGGCTAAATCTTATAGAATGTTGCTAAAAACTTTGATTTTGAGGTGGCTTAGCATATGGGACCAATAAAAGTTTGCATAGGTTATCAAGCTTTTTAATCACTTACCTCTACGGCAAGTGTTCAGACTTCAACAATATGAGGGCGCTGTCGCAATATCGCATAATGTCTTCATTTCTTACTGTTTTATTATTTTTTATGTGTCGCACTTCAAAACGCGTGACGAGCCCCTGAATTTTCATCCTCCATCAATTGAACTTTTTTGCCCCAAACTGCACTGAAATCAAATAATTTGTAACGAAACTACGGCCCAACGAAATATACCATTTCCAAAATAGTTACCCTCCGTATTCAGAAGACATGGATACACGAAGTTCTGGTGTACCTTCTTTTTTCCCCCATGAATATTAAGCATGTTCTTTGGGACCATGATAACCGTATAGCATGCGCAATATCATGTCGCCAGTAATTCATAATCCGAGCAATTTTAGCTAGACGTGCCAAGTTTCAATATTCCCGCCAGCAAGAGGGAATGTCCCTTGAGTGACGTAAATGAAGAGTGCCCGACATCACAAGGATAATATGAACACCGAATACACGTTTCCATGATGTCTACCGCGATTTTACTTTGGCAAATAAAGCCATGCTTCAGTTCTAGAGTGTGAAATTGAAATAATTTAGTTTCGAGCCACCTACTATCAGTCACACTTGGTAAAAGCGTTCCTTGCGAGCACGAAACGCTGACGCAAAAGTCAATTTTATCCCTTAAATTCGCGTCTACATCTTTTTATGAACATTTCTGACAAACAGCGCAATTGCATAAAAAAGTAATCATGTTTTCGGAAACCGAGCAATTTACAACAATACTTCACGTACGGTCTTTGCAACCCTGTAACAATGCCCGGCTTCAAAGAGAAGAGCTGAAATGCTCTTTGGCTGGTGAAGAACGACGGCAGTACAGTAACTTGTGCCCCGGCGGTAGCTCAAGCATTTTGCCTTTTAGCCTACCATTGGGAAACCTGGCCGCGCACCATCAGTCTTCATTCGAGCCTCTCGCTGCTTCGCACTGCGGGGCAACAAAACGAAGGGAGAGATAGAAATAACAAAGCGTAGCTCATAGAAAAATCAGGAAAATGGCGTACCAGTTACGGGTACCCCATTCCATCACGTGTATCGGCGTTGAAGAAGAGCACCAGCTGCATATTATTCTGTCGTGTGCAAAGTTAGGGGCCGCAGTACGGAGAAAAACAGGGAAAGGATGGATTCGAAGGAAGGCACCATGTAGCGCCCTCGCTTCGACCGCCGCAATCGATCAAGTGATCGCGGAGTCGTGGGGTATGACGTGTATACCTATATTAACCGCTGTTGTTCAGAAACATCGCCAGTATGCGTCAAGTATAAGGACGTCCCTGCAGTGTATATGTACGCTAACCGTCTCCGCATTTGTTTATTCTCTTGATTACCTGTACACATCTTTCAAAAACAATTTGTGTTCTCCTGGCAGCTCGGGTGTTTTAGCGCTGTGTTTCATTATTCCTGCTCCTGCGCGAGCTCGGCCGAGTTTACAAAAGAGCGGCGGTGAGGAACGTGCGACGTGTTGCCTTGATCGATGGACTCGCATCGCCAAAGAGACGTCTCCTAGAAAAGCGAGATTAAGGGCACCGATCTCACCGGGACACCGAACGCTACGTGACGCCTTTAACACCCGATTGCTCTCTCCTACGCCTATAATACGCGTCCTCTCTTGTCGGCAATTTTGCGGAGGATTCCGAGAGTGCCGTACCGTGAACTTGTTTCTATGCTTAGTGTCATTCGACCTCATTTGTGCTCATAGGCATGGTTCAGTTCCTGTGGTTAAGATTTCTTGTCATCTTTTCTCACAGTTGCTTCGGCGAGTAGGAACTCATTGCTCATCGTTTCTGACGTACAGTTGGTACTGGTAGAGTTTTTTTTTTAATTTTTTTTCTGACACACCTCTCTCACGTCGGCCTTTTGAAGCTGTAACGACGTTTCTCGACATACTATGCTTCGCTGTGTTTGGTACATTATATAGCGGCACAAAACAAGAACGCAAAGATAGGGCTCTCCATGGCCTTGACCCGCACTATCCTTACTCCCCGTCAAATAATATTACTGCCTTTACGCCTCTGTAGAAGTAGAGCCTCGCAGAAGTGAAGAAACATGGTTCATGTTTTCGCACAAATACATTGTGCACTGTTTAGGGTGCCTTTAGGTTTTATATGAGGGGCTATTGCACAGCTGCCAGCTCGTAATAAGTTTACGTGCTACGTGACGCCAAACAGGCTCAGAAGGGTGTGTCACACTCGCCGCCATGGCTACTGGTAGCACTGACTGACACCTACACGTTAAAATTCCCGTATATACCCAATAAAATGGTTGGGAGGGATGGCCACCATGGTAGATCAGTGGTAGAGCATCGAAAGCGGTATTCTGAGGTCGCAGGTTTGATTCCTGCCCATGGCAAGTTATCTTTTCACCCAATTTTCTTTCTTCTCTTTTACAGTACAATTCGGTCAAATAATTTCCCCTATACTTTCCTTGGCATTATTCTCTGTTTATATATATATATATATATATATATATATATATATATATATATATATATATATATATATATATATATATAGTTATCGTTAATATCCAGCCACGCCGCGGTGGCCTAGTGGCGCAGGTCTTCGGCTGATGACCCGCAGGTCTCGGGATCAAATCCCGGATGCGGTGCCTGCATTTCCGATGGAGGCGGAAATGTTGTAGGAGGCCCGTGTGTTCAAATTTGGGTGCACGTTTAAGAAACTTGGGTAATCGAAATTTCCGGAGCCCTCCACTACGGCGTCTCTCATAATCGTATGGTGGTTTTGGGACGCTAAACCCCAGATATCAATCGATCAATTGTGCATATAATTGGTGTAGCCATATGAGGCTGAAGGGGTGAAGGGAGAGCAGTCCAGGGGGCCAACAATTACCCTCAAATATTGAATTTCAAGCACATATTCATACACGCTTTCATTTGCATTTCTGGTTATGTGGATGTACTATCAAGTAGAGCGTAGAATTTGCTCATAAACTTTACAGAGCGTCGCACAATTTTCCTCTTTTGACAGAGGCGAAATTACAGTTTATGCCAAACTTAAGAAAATCGACATTTTATCGCAGACAAAGTATTTAGTCAGCGAATGAATAATGGTGTACGTGCCTTTCTACGTAGCTCTACTGTGAGCGAAGAAAAAAGTCTAAATTTGAGGGCACGTTATCTTTCTTAGACACAATAATAATGAGAACTAACAGAGAATAATGCTCCTCTAAGGCAATTCATTTAAATACGGTGACTACATGCGCTAACAAAAGTCAGTGACATACGGTACCACGTGTAGTAAGGGTGCGCCAAATTTTATCACTGTGCTTTTATATGCACTGTGAACTTCGGCCTTCGCCATTTTATTTCCCATTCATGTTCTTTTTTTTTGCGACGCCTCTGTGCCATGCGCAAAACAGCACCGCTGATCATCTGCCTTGTCATAGTTTAATGTTTCTTCCACAGTTGTCCTATGCTATTTCGTTATTTCACATCATCGATGTGAAAGAACCACCTATATACAGCGGAAATCAAAATTGCCCAACCAAAAAGCGACACCGAACTGGAACAATAAGAAAACATAAAAGTAAAGAAAATACGTCTGAAATAAACATACAGAACGTTCGTTCTCCGAGTTCGTAACATGGACGGATGAGCTGGGCATCGCATGCTAAAAAATGGGGGAAACACTAGAGTAACAAAAATTATAAGCAGACGCTCCAATACGTCATTGCGTAGCCCAGAAAACCAAGCACTATCTATTATGCCACAAACTTTACCACTTTTCCCTTTATTTATTAATCTTTTTTTCTCTAATCCTGTCAGTCTGGCTTGGTATTCTCTGTTAATTAAACGTGCGCCCCATTACACCGACTAATCAAAGAAGCTCACTCTTCGATGTTCCTGGATTGATAATTTCGTCGTGGAAATAGTGTTTGTGCTTTTACTTTTTTCTGCAGATGCGCCATGCTCTAGGCTCTCACATTTGTTTTTGTTTTTCTTCTCAGTTATTACTTCTAATTTCCGCATTTCACAAAGTAACTTTCTGACATTCAGCGGCGTGGTCGCGCTCATTTATTATTTATTTATTTATTTATTTATTTTGTTTCGTTACGACTGAACGTGAAGCCCAGATTGTAAAGCTTTCGAACTCCATTTTCCACAGCAACACTGTTCTACATGTCGAGATTTTAGAGGATTATTATTAAAAGGACCGACAACTGACATTTTTCGATCCAGTTTTTTTCCCAGTGCGACAAAAAGCTTACTCTTCGTAGTGATCGTAGCTGCAGTAGTTAATTTTAAAAGCTCTAAGTCATTTTATAGGCAGCATTTTTCTATCTGAAAGGCCCTAAACACGGTAGTGCCTTTTCGGCCGGCAACGCCGAGTGTTTATAGCAATGCCGGTAGCCTTTCTGGTGGTTTATGCATGCAGCCGCTGTTCTTATTTCGCAGGATTTCCTGGAACTGGGCTTAACAACGTTTACTCTGTTACTCTGTGCTTTACAACAATTTTTGAAAATAAAAAGGCGTTACGATGAGACGGTGTGGCTCTATGGAGCTTCCCGGTATTTGTGCTGCGTCGCCAAGCCAAGTAATCGAAAACGGAACTGCGCATATGTCACGCAAAGCCAGCGCCACGTCTACTACTTACGCAAGCTTATACATATATTTTTCAAAATATTATCTTTTGCTATAAAAAATCAAACAATATTGTTTCGTCTACGAGGGGTTTATTCGAAGCAGACGTAACGGTCGACTCGACGGTATACCGCAGTGAACGGGCAGCAGCGAGCTTTTGCCACCAACCGAACGTCCTCTTCTTCTGCTACCACCATGTTCCCCGCTACACAGGTGCACATACCTAAATTACACTTGTGGTAACACTTCCCTTCACGCAGACGAAGCCCACTGGGCGATTCAAACAGTCTCTCGAGGAATAAAGCGCTTCAAACGTGCAACATGGACAAGTTCAGTTTTTGCAGACCGTCGGCCGTTTGAATGGAGACGCGCTATGCGGTAAACTAAATCACTGATACGGTCTACAACAAGATAAGGTCCCGCATAGTGCGCTAGCAGTTTCTTGCTCAAACCGCGTTTTCTAGTTGGTGTCCACAGCAACACTAGGTCGCCGTGATTGTACGTCACCTGTCAGCGTCGGCGGTCAAAATGTGCCTTCGAGCGATCTTGCGAAGCAAGAGTGCGCAAATAAGCAAGGCGTCTAGCTTCTTCTGCCCGACAGATGATCTCGGATATGCAGGGATCATGGTGGTCCAAACACGGGAAGATGGTATTCAGGGTATGACGAGGTGGTCGAGCATATAGAAGAAAGAAAGGACTGTAGCCGGTAGTTTCATGCTGAGCGGTGTTGAATGCATATGTGATAAAGGGTAGAATACTGTCCCAGTCCTTGTGATCGGATGCAACATACATAGACAGCATGTTCGAGAGAGTTCTGTTCGTTCGTTCAGTTAGACCGTTCGTTTGGGGATGGTATGGCGTAGAGTGCCGAAACCTTGAAGCACAGACACGAAGCATCTCTTCCATCACGTCTGCTGTGAATTGTCGGTCATGGTCACTGATTACGATTTTGGGAGGTCCATGTCCAGGAATTACAAAACGTAGCATGAAGGAAGACACATCGGCTGCAGTTGCCGATGGTATGGCAGCTGTCTCGCAGTACCGTGTTAAATGGTCGGTGCAAACGACTATCCAGCGATTTCCATCAGAAGACCGGGGAAAGGGTCCAAGGAGGTCAATCCCGACTTGCTCCATGCCTGCGAAGGCGTCACTTCCTTGACTGGTAAAAGAGGATGTAGCCCGACTCTGATGTCTTTGGCGTGTCCGACGTGAGACCGTAGAAGTCCTCAATTGCTGATGCATCAATTTTATCAACAACGTCATCATCAAATAGGAGCCAGAGGCCGTGGCTTCTCACTATGGAGATGTAGTGTCCCCTGTTGGGGCCACTTCCACAGTGGATGACTACTGCCACAAGGTCGTACATCCTGTCAGGGTTGTAGGCATCATCGGATGTATTGAATAACCTTAGTTCAAGGGGGAAGACCACCCTGTACGAAAGTTTGGTGTGCCTATTTTGCTGCTCCGTGTACTTGAATCGTTTCAGGTGTAATGCTAGGATCATGGGTAGCTTCTTTACCCTCATCCTCTTTTGTGCCTCTTGCTTACTGCAGCAATTTTCACAGTAGTATTTGTGTTCACTGCAGAGCGTTTCAGTGTTGCTGAACCCCCTTAGGTAATGGGTTATGGAAGTGTTTTGGCTCACATCCACTGAAAGGTCCAAGAAATCCTCGTCTTTGCTGCTCACCGTTTCACAGTTGAGGCACCGAGTCTCATTGGTGAGGGTTCCTTGGAAGATGTCGTGCACCCACGTGGGCTCTGGCTTGGGAGGTTGCGCGGCGCTCCCCACCTGGTTCTGCACGCCCTGTGCCGTGGTGCCGGCCGAGGCCATGGGGCCTCCCACTGCGTTGTGAGCCGCGTCTCCGCTGCTGGAGCACTTGTTGCCATTAGCGTTGGCCTGCGAGTTCTGCTGTTGCTGCTGCTTCTCGGCTTGCAGGATGTCGGCATGGTGTTCAGCAGGTAGTTGAGGAACTCGTGCGCATCCTGCTGCATGTAGTCAAAGAGCTCGTTCTCCTTGCGCAGCCGTGCGATGAATTTCTCGGGTGCAATGGTGCCCGTCCTCTTCTTCTGCTACCACCATGTTCCTCGCTACACAGGTGCACATACCTAAATTACACTTGTGGTAACAATATTTCAGTACTAATCAATAAATTGTTGACCATGTACCTTAACGCATGGTCACGTGACAGGGCATTCATGATAGTTCATGTTTTTGCCACCAGAGACGCCACAGGTCATTTTTCGCGATTTTCAAAAAAGAAATAACAATAAAAATCTGCTTCACACACACACAAAAAAAAACAGGGTTAGTTTGAGTCATTATAAAAGACAGTCTTTCCATTCGTGCAGTCAACTCATTTGATGTTGTCGGCAGTTGTCGATCCTTTTAAAGCGTTACGATACTTGATGTCACTGTTATCATCTTAAGCTTGTATTTTTTTATGAGCTTTACTTCTATATGTAGGCCACTTCAAGCGTTTATGAACATATGCCACTCGTCTGTCACTATAATTCACCATGTGATTTACAAGTTCGTGAGTTAGCTTGCTGTACCTATTTTACCTGACAAATAATTGGAACGAATTTAAGTAACAGTGTATATATAGCATTGACGGTGTTGTCATCATAGCAATAAATTGACACTGGACCTGGAGTGCTATCGGTGGTAATGGTTGGACTTTCGGTGCTGATCATTGTTATTGTTTACAACGGACGTGTCCATACGCCCTCAATTTCTACCCCCCTCTCCCCCACACACATATACTTCTGTCCAGGCTTCATTAATTCAATCCATAACATTACCGGTAGTCCTAGTGCTTTCAGTTACGTGAAAAAAATATAGCCAATACTCGCGAAGTCTACATCCCGACAATTTGATTAGAACTGGTTACACAGATAAATTCGCAAGACAGTCATAATGCCACCGCAATACAGATGTCTGACATATTAGGTGTCGCTGTGACCACGAGTCGAAAGTCGCACAAAAAAACTTTTTTTTCTGAATATTTGGCTGTTTTTTTTTCGTTATTTTCTCTCGGCTCATGTCAAACCTCGCTGCACGCAAGTGTACATGCAAGAAGCTTCTTTACAAAACACCAAATCGCGTCACCTGATCACCCGTCGGCAAATAGGGCAAAGCCTAGAGGCGCCAATGAGGAGGCCTTTGCGGCCACCTGAGGATACCGTCAAACGAAGGCCTACGTCGTGGTCAAGAAAACCTGACAATCAATAACAGTTAAGTTAGAACGACATCGAGGCCACCGATTGGAGTTTCGTTGCGAAGCACGAGGAAGACACGGGCTTCGTAGTCCACTGAAATAGAAAACCAGGAAAGAGGCACAGCGCTTGTTTCACTCAGTTATTGCGCAAACAAGGTCTGCTGCGAGGCTCATCTCGATGCGTCGACAAAGCTGGCTGTCGAGCGACGCGCGTTTCCGCATGAAAACGGGGAAAAAAAAAGTTAACGCGAGCGCAATCGTAGGAAGCGGGATCGTATCGCCGAGTCAGCCTGTACACGTCGAGCTGGAATGCCTGGAGACGGGTACTTTGCGAAATGGGATTGCGCGACCTTTGCGTTCTCCGATTGACAGCGCCGATATCCTTTTAAGGCTCCTCTCCTCTGCGATCATATGTCGTTTGTAGTGTGGAGGCAGGAAAAGAAAGAAAGCAAGAAAGAAAGAAAGAAAGACAGAAAGAACGAAAGAAAGAAAGAAAGAAAGAAAGAAGGAAAGAAAGAAAGAAAGAAAGAAAGAAAGAAAGAAAGAAAGAAAGAAAGAAAGAAAGCGCGTTTCCTTTTCCAGACGCTATAGATTGCGATTGAGTGACAACAAAATCGGTTAAGTTCGTCAGAAGGTATCGTTTTTACACAATTTCAAGTCGACTCGAGTGTAGATCAACCACCCTGAAACACACGGCAAAAAAAGAAGAAAAAAATAGGGGGAAAAACGCGAGCGCATTTCATGAATCAAAATTGTTTATCATGTCACTGAAAAACAAAAAAAAAAACACAATTTCGAGTGTAAACTTGGCGTCACCGCCGGGCATTAAAGCTGTGCAAGCAGCCTAGTGCTTCGCGGCAAATATGCGGGAATCGTTTTTTTTTTTAATCTTTCTTTAAACCGTTGTGGAGGGCACGGGTTATACGAGAGAACATGCGCTATTAGTTACGGCTAGAGACAGAACGTAAACCTACTGATGCAACCATGCCACCCGTGCCCGATTTCTGGTTTGTTTTGATTGTAAGACGTCCCCTCCCCCCAAACTTTGGATTTCAAGCTTAGATAAAATGGTTTGATCTACAATCTTGCAAACACGGCATGCATAGTTAGTAAACTTTCAGTTATCATTTGAAGAAAGTTTCTGCAGCACGGCCATCTTCTTTGGCATTTCTTTTTATTTTCCCATTCTAAGTATCTCGGAAACTACTTTGTCATGTTTTGCCTATTCCGCTTACTACATATTGCCCCTAAGCACGAAGACCCAGAAATCCAGGGACGACGGTTGTGAAAAAGGTCGAGAAACGTGTGAAATACAAGTTTTACTAACGTTTCGGCGGGTGTATCGGCTTTCGTCAGAAAATATATGTATCATACACACAATTAATCCTATTCCTTTCGCCCCGCCGCGGTGGTCTAGT